>NC_091353.1:5208476-5220976 GCF_038502225.1 Cherax quadricarinatus
CACCTGGCCATGTAGCACGTCTCTCACTGGTCAACTCATGTGTCCACCTGGCCATGTAGCACGTCTCTCACTGGTCAATTCATGTGTCCACCTGGCCATGTAGCACGTCTCTCACTGGTCAATTCATGTGTCCACCTGGCCATGTAGCACGTCTCTCACTGGTCAACTCATGTGTCCACCTGGCCATGTAGCACGTCTCTCACTGGTCAACTCGTGTGTCCACCTGGCCATGTAGCACGTCTCTCACTGGTCAACTCGTGTATCCACCTGGCCAAGTAGCACGTCTCTCACTGGTCAACTCATGTGTCCACCTGGCCAAGTAGCACGTCTCTCACTGGTCAACTCGTGTATCCACCTGGCCAAGTAGCACGTCTCTCACTGGTCAACTCATGTGTCCACCTGGCCATGTAGCACGTCTCTCACTGGTCAACTCATGTGTCCACCTGGCCATGTAGCACGTCTCTCACTGGTCAACTCATGTGTCCACCTGGCCATGTAGCACGTCTCTCACTGGTCAACTCATGTGTCCACCTGGCCATGTAGCACGTCTCTCACTGGTCAACTCATGTGTCCACCTGGCCATGTAGCACGTCTCTCACTGGTCAACTCATGTGTCCACCTGGCCATGTAGCACGTCTCTCACTGGTCAACTCATGTGTCCACCTGGCCATGTAGCACGTCTCTCACTGGTCAACTCATGTGTCCACCTGGCCATGTAGCACGTCTCTCACTGGTCAACTCATGTGTCCACCTGGCCAAGTAGCACGTCTCTCACTGGTCAACTCATGTGTCCACCTGGCCATGTAGCACGTCTCTCACTGGTCAACTCATGTGTCCACCTGGCCATGTAGCACGTCTCTCACTGGTCAACTCATGTGTCCACCTGGCCATGTAGCACGTCTCTCACTGGTCAACTCATGTGTCCACCTGGCCATGTAGCACGTCTCTCACTGGTCAACTCATGTGTCCACCTGGCCAAGTAGCACGTCTCTCACTGGTCAACTCATGTGTCCACCTGGCCATGTAGCACGTCTCTCACTGGTCAACTCATGTGTCCACCTGGCCAAGTAGCACGTCTCTCACTGGTCAACTCATGTGTCCACCTGGCCATGTAGCACGTCTCTCACTGGTCAACTCATGTGTCCACCTGGCCATGTAGCACGTCTCTCACTGGTCAACTCATGTGTCCACCTGGCCATGTAGCACGTCTCTCACTGGTCAACTCATGTGTCCACCTGGCCATGTAGCACGTCTCTCACTGGTCAACTCATGTGTCCACCTGGCCATGTAGCACGTCTCTCACTGGTCAACTCATGTGTCCACCTGGCCATGTAGCACGTCTCTCACTGGTCAACTCATGTGTCCACCTGGCCATGTAGCACGTCTCTCACTGGTCAACTCATGTGTCCACCTGGCCATGTAGCATGTCTCTCACTGGTCAACTCATGTGTCCACCTGGCCATGTAGCATGTCTCTCACTGGTCAACTCATGTGTCCACCTGGCCATGTAGCATGTCTCTCACTGGTCAACTCATGTGTCCACCTGGCCATGTAGCACGTCTCTCACTGGTCAACTCATGTGTCCACCTGGCCATGTAGCACGTCTCTCACTGGTCAACTCATGTGTCCACCTGGCCATGTAGCACGTCTCTCACTGGTCAACTCATGTGTCCACCTGGCCAAGTAGCACGTCTCTCACTGGTCAACTCATGTGTCCACCTGGCCAAGTAGCACGTCTCTCACTGGTCAACTCATGTGTCCACCTGGCCAAGTAGCACGTCTCTCACTGGTCAACTCATGTGTCCACCTGGCCAAGTAGCACGTCTCTCACTGGTCAACTCATGTGTCCACCTGGCCATGTAGCACGTCTCTCACTGGTCAACTCATGTGTCCACCTGGCCATGTAGCACGTCTCTCACTGGTCAACTCATGTGTCCACCTGGCCAAGTAGCACGTCTCTCACTGGTCAACTCATGTGTCCACCTGGCCAAGTAGCACGTCTCTCACTGGTCAACTCATGTGTCCACCTGGCCAAGTAGCACGTCTCTCACTGGTCAACTCATGTATCCACCTGGCCAAGTAGCACGTCTCTCACTGGTCAACTCATGTGTCCACCTGGCCAAGTAGCACGTCTCTCACTGGTCAACTCATGTGTCCACCTGGCCATGTAGCACGTCTCTCACTGGTCAACTCATGTGTCCACCTGGCCAAGTAGCACGTCTCTCACTGGTCAACTCATGTATCCACCTGGCCATGTAGCACGTCTCTCACTGGTCAACTTATGTGTCCACCTGGCCAAGTAGCACGTCTCTCACTGGTCAACTCATGTGTCCATCTGGGCAAGTAGCACGTCTCTCACTGGTCAACTCGTGTATCCACCTGGCCAAGTAGCACGTCTCTCACTGGTCAACTCATGTATCCACCTGGCCAAGAAGCATGTCTCTCACTGGTCAACTCATGTGTCCACCTGGCCAAGTAGCACGTCTCTCACTGGTCAACTCGTGTATCCACCTGGCCAAGTAGCACGTCTCTCACTGGTCAACTCATGTGTCCACCTGGCCATGTAGCACGTCTCTCACTGGTCAACTCATGTGTCCACCTGGCCAAGTAGCACGTCTCTTATTGGTCAACTCGTGTATCCACCTGGCCAAGTAGCACGTCTCTCACTGGTCAACTCGTGTATCCACCTGGCCAAGTAGCACGTCTCTCACTGGTCAACTCGTGTATCCACCTGGCCAAGTAGCACGTCCCTCACTGGTCAACTCGTGTATCCACCTGGCCAAGTAGCACGTCTCTCACTGGTCAACTCATGTGTCCACCTGGCCAAGTAGCACGTCTCTTATTGGTCAACTAATGTATCCACCTGGCCAAGTAGCACGTCTCTCACTGGTCAACTAATGTATCTACCTGGCCAAGTAGCACGTCCCTCACTGGTCAACTCATGTGTCCACCTGGCCAAGTAGCACGTTTCTCACTGATCAACTCATGTGTCCACCTGGCCAAGTAGCACGTTTCTCACTGATCAACTCATGTGTCCACTTGGCCAAGTAGCACGTCTCTTATTGGTCAACTCGTGTATCCACCTGGCTAAGTAGCACGTCTCTTACTGGTCATTCATTATCCAATACTTTTCAGTCACCATTTTACTAGCAACTGCTTCAAATGACTCCAGACTTCGTGTGTACTCCTCCTCGAGGTTCATATACTGTACCATATTGTTACAATCACATCATTCTCTCACAGGTGTTGTAACAATCATCAATTGTCACAGAAAATCATTTTACAAACTTTTCTTGTCTCCATATACCTTTAATTACTTTGGGGATTTACGTTATCTGTTTAATTATTCTGTCAAGTATTTTAAGGTGTGTTAAATCTTAGGTCTGACACGATACATTTATTAGGTAAGGTTTGTCAGGAAACAGGACAAGTGTTTCCTGACGCTGGTCTTCAGGTTAGGTTAGGTCAGGTTTGTCAGGAAACAAGACAAGTGTTTCCTGACGCTGGTCTTCAGGTTAGGTTAGGTAAGGTTTGTCAGGAAACAGGACAAGTGTTTCCTGACGCTGGTCTTCAGGTTAGGTTAGGTAAGGTTTGTCAGGAAACAGAACAAGTGTTTCCTGACGCTGGTCTTCAGGTTAGGTTAGGTAAGGTTTGTCAGGAAACAGAACAAGTGTTTCCTGACGCTGGTCTTCAGGTTAGGTTAGGTAAGGTTTGTCAGGAAACAGAACAAGTGTTTCCTGACTCTGGTCTTCAGGTTAGGTTAGGTAAGGTTTGTCAGGAAACAGAACAAGTGTTTCCTGACGCTGGTCTTCAGGTTAGGCTAGGTAAGGTTTGTCAGGAAACAAGACAAGTGTTTCCTGACGCTGGTCTTCAGGTTAGGTTAGGTAAGGTTTGTCAGGAAACAGAACAAGTGTTTCCTGACGCTGGTCTTCAGGTTTGGTTAGGTAAGGTTTGTCAGGAATCAAGACAAGTGTTTCCTGACGCTGGTCTTCAGGTTAGGTTAGGTAAGGTTCGTCAGGAAACAAGACAAGTGTTTCCTGACGCTGGTCTTCAGGTTAGGTTAGGTAAGGTTTGTCAGGTAACAAGACAAGTGTTTCCTGACGCTGGTCTTCAGGTTAGGTTAGGTAAGGTTTGTCAGGTAACAGGACAAGTGTTTCCTGACGCTGGTCTTCAGGTTAGGTTAGGTAAGGTTTGTCAGGTAACAAGACAAGTGTTTCCTGACGCTGGTCTTCAGGTTAGGTTAGGTAAGGTTTGTCAGGTAACAAGACAAGTGTTTCCTGACGCTGGTCTTCAGGTTAGGTTAGGTAAGGTTTGTCAGGAAACAGGACAAGTGTTTCCTGACGCTGGTCTTCAGGTTAGGTTAGGTCAGGTTTGTCAGGAAACAGAACAAGTGTTTCCTGACGCTGGTCTTCAGGTTAGGTTAGGTAAGGTTTGTCAGGAAACAAGACAAGTGTTTCCTGACGCTGGTCTTCAGGTTAGGTTAGGTAAGGTTTGTCAGGAAACAGGACAAGTGTTTCCTGACGCTGGTCTTCAGGTTAGGTTAGGTAAGGTTTGTCAGGAAACAGAACAAGTGTTTCCTGACGCTGGTCTTCAGGTTAGGTTAGGTAAGGTTTGTCAGGAAACAAGACAAGTGTTTCCTGACGCTGGTCTTCAGGTTAGGTTAGGTAAGGTTTGTCAGGAAACAGGACAAGTGTTTCCTGACGCTGGTCTTCAGGTTAGGTTAGGTAAGGTTTGTCAGGAAACAGAACAAGTGTTTCCTGACGCTGGTCTTCAGGTTAGGTTAGGTAAGGTTCGTCAGGAAACAAGACAAGTGTTTCCTGACGCTGGTCTTCAGGTTAGGTTAGGTAAGGTTTGTCAGGAAACAGGACAAGTGTTTCCTGACGCTGGTCTTCAGGTTAGGTTAGGTAAGGTTTGTCAGGAAACAGGACAAGTGTTTCCTGACGCTGGTCTTCAGGTTAGGTTAGGTAAGGTTTGTCAGGAAACAGAACAAGTGTTTCCTGACGCTGGTCTTCAGGTTAGGTTAGGTCAGGTTTGTCAGGAAACAGAACAAGTGTTTCCTGACGCTGGTCTTCAGGTTAGGTTAGGTAAGGTTTGTCAGGAAACAGAACAAGTGTTTCCTGACGCTGGTCTTCAGGTTAGGTTAGGTAAGGTTCGTCAGGAAACAAGACAAGTGTTTCCTGACGCTGGTCTTCAGGTTAGGTTAGGTAAGGTTTGTCAGGAAACAGAACAAGTGTTTCCTGACGCTGGTCTCAGTCATATGATGACCCACAGTTAGAACTTTTGGTCATCTGACCGAGACCTTCCACTGGCTTACTACTCCACCACTTTAACAGTTATGGTTATGATTATAACCGATGAATTATTTAGTTAGCAACTACCAGACGCACGTATAGCCTATATATTTTTTCCTTCATGAGAAGCGCTAAACCCACACCTGGGAAATGGGAGGCAATCAGGTTTGATTTAAGGAAGGGATGAACAGCTCCAATAACCTGGAACTAGAGCTCTTCACCAGCACCAAGTCACCTCCCTTGACTCTCCAAAAAAACCGTTATTTTACTGAAATTCCCTTTAAAAAAACCATTTTAATAACAAAATTTTGATTTAAAATCCTGATAATTTATATTTCTACAGTGTAATGAATATTAGGCAATTATAAGTATATTGTAGCGTCTGTGACGAGCCAGTGAGAGTCTGGACTGATCAAGAAGTCATGGATTTTCTCAAAACAACCCGTCCTCACAGCTTAACCTGTTTTCAAGCTTCTCATCCCTGGTTTTTACCATTATAGTGGTGTATGTTTAGTATATATATATATATATATATATATATATATATATATATATATATATATATATATATATATATATATATATATATATATATATATATATATATATATGCAATAAGATCACAGTAAACAGGTGATTTCAGAATATGCAAAACAACCACTCTGAAAGAATAGAGAAATTCCAAGCGCTTTCGTGACTACTCACATTATCAAGGAACTATGAAAGTAAAGCATCCAAGGAAGCTATATAAGGGGTCTGGCCAACACCTCACTATCAGATCCCACAACGGTTAAACACCTGACGCGCGCCGACCCAACTTGGATAGGTCCTTTGCACAACTCACCCACAAACTATTCTACCCAATATAACAATAATATGAATATTTCCTTTGGTTTATATAAATTAGATCCATTTATAATTAATAGAATTTGGGAAGAATTTAATAATACACTGGACAAATAATAATTTTTAAATTTTCTTGGGTAGAATAGTTTGAGGGTGAGTTGTGCAAAGGACCTGTCCAAGTTGGGCCGGCGCGCGTCAGGTGTTTAACCGTTGTGGGATCTGATAGTGAGGTTCTGGCCAGACCCCTTATATAGCTTCCTTGGATGCTTTACTTTCATAGTTCCTTGATAATGTGAGTAGTCACGAAAGCGCTTGGAATTTCTCTATTCTTTCAGAGTGGTTGTTTTGTATATATATATATATATATATATATATATATATATATACATATACATATACATATACATATATATATACATATACATATACATATATATACATATATATATAAATATATATATATATATAAACGAGTGGGGACCATTTTTCAGAATGTTAATCAAATTTTGGCCTAATTTCTGTTAAAACCAGAGGTTATTGCGTGTGAGGAGGATTGGTTTAAGAACTAAACCCTCCCCCCAAGTGTTCCTAGGATGATCTTAAAAGGAAAATAAATTAAACCAAGATAAAAAAGCTTTTAGAGTCATGCAGAGGTAATGGTGATGGGTCACGTACAGTCACGTACAGTCAGACCTCCGTCACGCGACCCACTAACTCCCCGCACGAAAGTTGCCGCGTCCTGAAATGTCGGATAAGCCAGAGGTTATTACCGTAAATTCGGATATTAGAGAGAGACAGACAGACGCTTACTATATGCCATGGTAATTGATACCGATAACTTAACACAAAGTTAGATGAATCAATATTATCCTTATTAGAAAAAAATTCTGCCATGATTCTTTTGATTACTATCAAGGTCCAAAGACCGAAATTTTTTTAATATATATAATATTGTTTACTCAATTGACCTTTTTTTTTTTTAAGACTGTCGCTTAATATATGTCTCGGTTATAGAGAATTTTGGATAATGAAATATGTTTGGCAGTCATTAATTTACGAATAAACGGTGATTTTATATGACAGTAAATTCGGATATATGAACAGGACGTTTATTAACACTGATGTTTATAACATGTTAAGGTAGTTTAAAACATTTAAAAGTTATAATCGGATAAGACGCTTATTTAAAATTAAGTTAAGGAAATGTTTAACCTCAAAATTTACAAAAAAAAAAAAAATGGATAAACGAGAGAATATTCCGTTAATCCAGATAAAAGAAATATTATTTATAATAATAATATAAAAATACACACTGATTTACTGGGTTTAAAAAACCCAGCCATAAACATTATATATTTGTGTGTGTGTATGTAAATTCGGATAAGGGGAACTTATGTAAATCGGTTAAGAAATCACTTGTTTATCATGCAAAAATAATCCAATTAAGCATTAAATTATCCAATAGATTATTACCTTTAATTCAAATAATAAAACATATTGATTTTTATATTAAAATTTAAATATTTTGGGGCGAATTATACATCAAGAACCAACAAACTACAAACTTAACTAAAACAATTATTAAAAAAATTAAAAATTAAAAATTTTCGAAGAGTTTATATATATATATATATATATATATATATATATATATATATATATATATATATATATATATATATATATATATATATATATATATATATATATATATATATATATATATATATATATATATATATATATATATATATATATATATATATATATATATATATATATATACTATATATATATATATTATTAATGGTTAAATAAATCAGAAAATACCAGTACAAATTACTATAAAAAACAAATTATCCAATAAATTCATAATTCGTATAAATTCTCACTGTGTGACGAGTCAACAGAGAGAGATCAAACTTTTACTTGCATGTTATGAAATTTTTACTCATAAGTAATGTTAAAGGAATTTAAAGATCATTGGTACTACCATAAGTTTTCTCGTTTCTGGCACAGCTTCATCAGTCTAAATACAAAGAATGGTGGAGATGACGTGTAGTTTGAGGTAATCAGTCCCTAAGCCTGAAGTCGACGTATTGAGTCGACGTATGGACTAATTACCTCCTCCTCTTCACAATTCTCTTTGTACAGGACTAATGAGGTCAGTGTGTGGGGCGAAACGTTTCCTCCATCAAGATACCTAAGTGTTGTACATGTGTCTAGTTTATCAACTTGTGGTTCTCTGAAGCATTTATCAACACTAATACCACACACAGGACTGTACTTGAGACGTTAAACCTGCCACTCACCTATACACAATCTATTACTAATCCTTAAACACTAAATTAACCATTGTAAACTGGTTCGAAACGAGCAAGTGTAACATAGTGTATCACTGCCAATATCTGAATACGAAAATATTCTTTGTCGACAGATCAACACACTTGGACCATCACTCCTTAAAGAACAAAAACGGACAATACCATGACTGGAATAATTACCTGGAGACCTGGAGTTTACCTGGAGAGAGATCCGGGGGTCAACGCCCCCGCGGCCGGGTCTGTGACCAGGCCTCAATACACAAATATCACGCACATGGCAGAGAGGAACTTGTAAACGACGTGTTGGTACGACCTGCATAATTTACAAGTCACACTACCACATGAAGGTGAGGGAGCCAGTACATATAGGAGAGGAGAGAGACGGGACAAAGAGGAAGAAAGAGGGAAGTGGAGAAGTTGTGGCAGAGGTAATGCTGGTAGTGGAACCAGTAGTAGTAGTGGTAATAGTAGTAGTGGTAGTAGTAGTGGTAGTAGTAGTGGTAATAGTAGTAGTGGTAATAGTAGTAGTGGTAGTAGTAGTAAGGTGGAGGTGAGTGGAGTGGTGGAATAGGTGGTGTGGTGGTGGTGGTGGTAGTGGTGGTGGTAGGTGGTGGTAATTATAGTGGTGGAGTGGTAGGTGAGTGGTGGTGGTGGTAATGGTAGTGGTGGTGGTAGGTGGTAGTGGTAGTGGTGGTGTGGTGGAATAGTGGTGGTAGGTGGTGGTGGTGGTGGTGGTAGTGGTGGTGGATGTGGTATGGTGGTGTTGGAGTGGTGGTGGTGATAGTGGTGGTGGTAATGGCAGTAGGTGGTAATGGCAGTGGCGGTAATGGGAAGTAGGTGGTAATAGTGGTGGTGGTAAAGTGGAGTGGTAATGGTAGGTAAGGTGGTGGTAGGTGGTGGTAATGGTAGTGGTGGTAATGGTGGCAGTGGTAATAGTAGGTGAGTGGTAATGAGTGGTAGTGGTGAACAGTGGTGGTAGTGGTGGTAGTGCTGGTGCTGGTATTAGTGGTGGAGAAGGTAGTAATGGTAGTGGTGGTAGAGTAGTGGTAAGTGAGTAGTGGTAGTGGTGTGTATTGGTTGGTGGTAGGTAGTAGTGGTAATGGTGGTAATTGGTGGTAGTGGTAGTGGTGAGTAGTGGTAGTGGTGATGGTAGTGGTGGTGATGGTAGTGGTGGTGAATGTAGTAGAGTGGTGGTAGGTGGTGATAGGTAGTAGTGGTAATTAGCGGTGGTGGTAATGGCAGTGGCAGTGGTGTAGGTAGTGGTGGTGATGGTAGTGGAGTGGTAATGGTGGTGGTGGTATTAGTGGTAGTGGTGTTAGTGGTGGTGATGGTAGTGGTGGTAGGTAGTGGATGGTGGTGGTATGGAGTGTGAGTGGTGAATGGTAGTAGGTGGTAACAGTGGTAGTGGTAGGTGGTAGGTGGTGGCTGAATGGATAATGGTTGATGTTGGTGAATAGTAGTAGGTGGTGAAGTGGTGGTGATGTAGTAAGGTGGTGGTAATGGTGGTAGGTGGTGCAGTAGGTAGTGGTAGTGGTGGTTGGTAATGGTAGTAGGTGGTAATGGTAGTAGTGGTAGCAGTGGTAGTGGTGGTAGTAGGTGGTAATGGTAGGTAGGTGGTAATGGTAGTAGTGGTGAATGGTAGTGGTGGTGGTGGTAATGGTGGTAATGGTAGTGGAGTGGTGTGGTAGGCGGTGGTAATGGTAGTGGTGGTGATGGTAGGTGGAGGTGGTGACAGTGGTAGTGGTGTGGTGGAGTGGTGCTGGTAATAGGTATTGAGTGGTGGTAATAGTGGTAGGTGGTGGGAAGTGAAGTGGTAATGGTAGTGAGTGGTAAGTAGTGGTTGGTGGTGGTAATTAGTGGTAATGGAATGGTAGTAGTGGTGTAGTAGGTAGGTGGTGATGGTGGTAGGTGGTAATGGTAGGTAGGTGGTGATGGTGGTAATGGTAATGGTAGAGTGGTAGGTGTAGTGGTAAGTGGTGGTGGTGGTAATGGCAGTGAGTGGTAATAGCGTGTAGGTGGTGATGGTAGTGTAGTGGTAATGGTAGTGGTGGTGAATGGTGGTAGGTGGTTATAGTAGTGGTGGTGATAGTGGAGTGGTAATGTGGTGTGGTAATGGTGGTGGTGGTGGAATAGGTAGTGAGGTGGTGGTTAGTGAGGTGGTGGTCAGTGGTAGTGGTGGTAGTAGTGGTGCTGGTAGTGGTGTTGGTGGTGGTAATGGTGGTGGAGGTGGTGGGAAGTGGTGGTGTGGTAGTGGTGGTGGTGGTGGTAGTGGTGGTAGGTGGTGGTGGTGGTAGTGGTGGTGGTGGTGGTGGTAGTGGTGGTGGAATGGTAGTGGTGGTGGTGGTGCAGTGGTGGTGGTGGTAGTAGTGGTATGGTGGTGGTGGTAATGGTGGTAATTGGTAATGGTGGTGGTGGTGGTGTGGTGGTATTAGAGTGGTGGTAATGGTATTAGTGGTGGTAATAGTAGTAGGTGGTAATAGTAGGTGGAGTGGTAATGGAGTAGTGGTGTGATGGTGTTGTTAGTGGTGGTAAGGTAGTAGTGGTAATTAGTGGTGGTGGTAAGGTAGTGGTGTGGTAAGTAGTGGTAATTGGTATGGTGGTAGTGATAGTGAAGTGGTATTAGTAGTGAGTGGTGAGTAGTGGATGGTGATGGTAGTGGTAGTGGTAATGGTGAGTGGTGGTGATGGTAGTGGTGGTAATAGGTAGTAGTGGTGGTGGCATTGGTATAGTAGTGAGTGGTAATGGCAGGTGGTGGTAATAGTGGTAGTGGTGATGGTAGTGGTGGTATGGAGTGGTGGTGGTAATGCAGTGGTAGTGGAATAGTGGAGTAGTGGTGTGGCAGTGGTGGTGGTATGGTAGTGGTGATGGAGTGGTAGGTGGTAATGGTGGTATTGGTGTGGTAGTGGTAGTGGTGGTAGTGGTGGTGTGGTAGTGGAGTGGTAATAGTGAGTGGTGGTGTAAAGTGGTAGTGGTGGTGGTAGTGGTGGTGGTGGTAGTGGTGGTAATGGTAGTGGTGGTAATGGTGGTGGTGGTGGTATGTAGTGGTGGTGGTAATGGTGGTGATGGTAGTGGTGGTAATGTGTGGTGGTAGTGATATGGTAGGTGGTGGTGTGGTAGAATGGTAAAGTGGTGGTGGTGGTAGTGGTGGTATAGTGGTGGTGGTAATGGTAGGTAGGTGGTGGAATATTGGGGTGGTAGTGGTAGGTAAGGTGGTAGTGGTAGGTGGTAGTGTTAGTGGTGCTAGTGTGAGTGGTATGGTAGTGGTGTAGGTGGTGGTAGTGGTGTTGGTTAGTGGTGGTGGTGAATAGTGGTTGGTGGTGATGGTAGTGGTGGTAATGTAGTGGGGTGGGGAGGTGGTAGGTAGTGGTAAGGTATTGGTTGGTATAGTAGTAGTGGTGGTAGTGGTGGTGGTATAGTGGTGGTGGTATTAGAGTGGTGGTATAGTAGTAGGTGGTAGTGGTAGTGGTGGTATGGTGGTTGGTGGTGGAGAAGGTAGGTGGTAATGGTGGTAGGTGGTAGTGGTGGTGGTAATGGTGTGGTAGTAGTAGTGGTAGTAGTAGTGGTAGTAGTAGTGGTAGTAGTAGTGGTAGTAGTAGTGGTAGTAGTAGTGGTAGTAGTAGTGGTAGTAGTAGTGGTAATAGTAGTAGTGGTAGTAGTAGTGGTAGTAGTAGTGGTAGTAGTAGTGGTAGTAGTAGTGGTAATAGATCCTCTTCCCTCCTTCAGAGTGTAAACACTCCGCTGCCCACCTTTAGAGTGCAGGCACTACACTGCCCTCCTTCAGAGTGCAGGAACTCCGCGGCCCTCCATCAGAGTGCAGGAACTCCACTGCTCACCTTCAGAGTGCAGGCACTCCACTGCCCTCGTTCAGAGTGTAGGCACTATGCTGCCGTCCTTCAGAGTTCAGTCACCCCGCTGCCCTCCAGAGTGCAGGCACTCCACTGCCCTCCTTCAGAGTGCAGGTAATCCGCTGCCCTCCTCCAGAGTGCATGCACTCCACTGCCCTCATTCAGAGTGCAGGCGCTCCGCTCCCCTCCCTCAG
>NC_091353.1:5228476-5253476 GCF_038502225.1 Cherax quadricarinatus
GTAGTAGATAGTCTTGATGACCCTCGTGTAGTAGATAGTCTTGATGACCCTCGTGTAGTAGATAGTCTTGATGACCCTCGTGTAGTAGATAGTCTTGATGGCCCTCGTGCAGTAGATAGTCTTGATGGCCCTCGTGTAGTAGATAGTCTTGATGACCCTCGTGTAGTAGATAGTCTTGATGACCCTCGTGTAGTAGATAGTCTTGATGACCCTCGTGTAGTAGATAGACTTGATGACCCTCGTGTAGTAGATAGACTTGATGACCCTCGTGTAGTAGATAGACTTGATGACCCTCGTGTAGTAGATAGACTTGATGACCCTCGTGTAGTAGATAGACTTGATGACCCTCGTGTAGTAGATAGTCTTGATGACCCTCGTGTAGTAGATAGTCTTGATGGCCCTTGTATAGTAGATAGACTTGATGACCCTCGTGTAGTAGATAGTCTTGATGACCCTCGTGTAGTAGATAGTCTTGATGGCCCTTGTATAGTAGATAGACTTAATGACTCTCGTGTAGTAGGTAGACTTGATGGCCCTCGTGTAGTAGATAGACTTAATGACCCTAGTGTAGTAGATAGTCTTGATGACCCTCGTGTAGTAGATAGTCTTGATGGCCCTTGTATAGTAGATAGACTTAATGGCTCTCGTGTAGTAGATAGACTTAATGACCCTAGTGTAGTAGATAGACTTGATGGCCCTCGTGTAGTAGATAGACTTAATGACCCTAGTGTAGTAGATAGTCTTGATGACCCTCGTGTAGTAGATAGTCTTGATGGCCCTTGTATAGTAGATAGACTTAATGGCTCTCGTGTAGTAGGTAGACTTGATGGCCCTCGTGTAGTAGATAGACTTAATGACCCTAGTGTAGTAGATAGACTTGATGGCCCTCGTGTAGTAGATAGACTTAATGACCCTAGTGTAGTAGATAGACTTGATGGCCCTCGTGTAGTAGATAGACTCGATGGCCCTCGTGTAGTATGGTAATTAATACCAGCAATAGACATTATTGTACTTTATACATATATGTATATATATATATATATATATATATATATATATATAGATATATATATATAGATATATATATATATATATATATATATATATATATATATATATATATATATATATATATATATATATATATGTATATATATATATATATATATGTCGTGCCGAATAGGCAGAACTTGCGATCTTGGGTTAAATAGCAACGCTCATCTTGCCATATAGGACAAGTGAAAATTTGTGTATGTAATAATTTCGCCAAAATTATTCTGAACCTAACGAAAAAAATATATTTCACTGTGTTTGTTTAGTATTAAATTATTGTAAACAAATCTAAAATATATTTAGTTGGGTTAGGCTAAAATAAATTGTTCTTGTTATAATAAGGTTAGGTAAGTTTTCTAAGATTCTTTTGTTGCAAAATTATAAATTTTTACATTGACATTATTGAAAAAAATATATCTTTAAACGTATAAGAGAAATTTTTAGAAAAGACTTAATTTTAAATGAGTTATTGCTAATTGACCAGTTTTACATATTCGGCACGACATATATATATATATATGTGCGAGGGGCTTGGACTTCCAGCAGGCATGCGTGAGCGTGTTTGATAGGAGTGAATGGAGACAAATGGTTTTTAATACTTGACGTGCTGTTGGAGTGTGAGCAAAGTAACATTTATGAAGGGGTTCAGGGAAACCGGCAGGCCGGACTTGAGTCCTGGAGATGGGAAGTACAGTGCCTGCACTCTGAAGGAGGGGTGTTAATGTTGCAGTTTAAAAACTGTAGTGTAAAGCACCCTTCTGGCAAGACAGTGATGGAGTGAATGATGGTGAAAGTTTTTCTTTTTCGGGCCACCCTACCTTGGTGGGCCACCCTGCCTTGGTGGGCCACCCTACCTTGGTGGGCCACCCTACCTTGGTGGGCCACCCTGCCTTGGTGGGCCACCCTGCCTTGGTGGGCCACCCTGCCTTGGTGGGCCACCCTACCTTGGTGGGCCACCCTACCTTGGTGGGCCACCCTGCCTTGGTGGGAATCGGCCAGTGTGATAATAATAATAATAATAATAATAATAATATATATATATACTGAGGTATATCATATATACACTGAGGTATACAACTATATATACACTGAGGTATACAATCATGGTATATACACTGAGGTATACAACTCATGGTATATATGATATACACTGAGGTATACAACTCATGGTATATACACTGAGGTATACAACTCATGGTATATACACTGAGGTATACAACTCATGGTATATACACTGAGGTATACAACTCATGGTATATACACTGAGGTATACAACTCATGGTATATACACTGAGGTATATATCGCTCACTTCAACACTTTTTAATAAAAAATATAATTCATATAAACAAAAGCATATACAGCTCTTATATAGGCCTTTATATAGGCCTATACAGCTCTTATATAGGCCTTTATATAGGCCTATACAGCTCTTATATAGGCCTTTATATAGACCTATACAGCTCTTATATAGGCCTATACAGCTCTTATATAGGCCTATTCAGCTCTTATATAGGCCTATACAGCTCTTATATAGACCTTTATATAGGCCTATACAGCTCTTATATAGGCCTTTATATAGGCCTATACAGCTCTTATATAGGCCTTTATATAGGCCTATACAGTTCTTATGTAGGCCTTTCTATAGACCTATACAGCTGATATATAGGCCTTTATACAGGCCTATACAGTTCTTATGTAGGCCTTTATATAGACCTATACAGCTGTTATATAGGCCTTTATATAGACCTATACAGCTGTTATATAGGCCTGGTCATGGACCGAAGCCGCGGGGGCACTGACCCCAAAAGATCCTCCAGGTATCCCCTTCAGGTATACCACTCGATGTATAACCCTCCAGGTATACGCTCCAGGTATATCCTCCAGGTATACGCTCCAGGTATATCCTCCAGGTATACCCTTGTAGTTATACCCTCTTTACTTCCTTCTCTACTGTTCTCCCTACTTCTCTCCCTCTCTTTCCCCCGTCGATTTTTCCCTATTTTTCACGTTCTCTCCCACCTTCCCTCCCTGCCTGTCCCTGTCCCTGTCCCTCCCTGCCTCTCCCTGTCCCTCCCTGCCTCTCCCTGTCCCTGTCCCTCCCTGCCTCTTCCTGTCCCTCCCTGCCTCTCCCTGTCCCTTCCAGCCTCTCCCTGTCCCTCCCTGCCTTTTCGTCCCTACCTGCCTCTCCCTGCCATCCTAACCTCTGTCTAGCACCAGTCTCTGGTGTAGGACTTTTAGGATGGAGTGGTGTTGGTGGTGGTAGTATTGACCATCCTGCCACACCCTCCCTGCCTCTCCCTGCCTCTCCCTGCCCCTCCCTGCCCCTCCCTGCCTCTCCCTGTCATTCTGACCTCTGTCTAGCACCAGTCTCTGGTGTAGAAGTGAAGGATGGAGTGGTGTTGGTGGTGGTAGTATTGACCATCCTGCCACACCCTCCCTGCCTCTCCCTGCCTCTCCCTGCCCCTCCCTGCCCCTCCCTGCCTCTCCCTGTCATTCTCACCTCTGTCTAGCACCAGTCTCTGGTGTAGAAGTGAAGGATGGAGTGGTGTTAGTGGTGGTAGTATTGACCATCCTGCCACACCCTCCCTGCCTCTCCCTGCCTCTCCCTGTCCCTCCCTGCCCCTCCCTGCCTCTCCCTGTCATTCTCACCTCTGTCTAGCACCAGTCTCTGGTGTAGAAGTGAAGGATGGAGTGGTGTTAGTGGTGGTAGTGTTGACGGAGGCTGGTCTGGTAGGGTCGTTGCAGGATATATGGTTCCTGGTCATGTCTCTCACACCAAACACTTCCCTGGACCCCACCATCTCTCTCTCTCCTCGCGCTGACGCTACACTGTGGGAGTACAACCAAACACGTTAATATTGCCTGCCAGAGACAGCTAAAGTCGCAGGGGCCATGCAGTACCCTAAGGGGTAATACGGAAGCTTTGTATAATGTGAGTGAGACTCATGTACAACACTTGTGTGTCCTTAATGATGAATAAGACACATGTACAACACCTGGGTGTTTTATTGATGAATAAGACACATGTACAACACCTGGGTGTCCTTAATGATGAATAAGACACATGTACAACACTTGTGTGTCCTTAATGATGAATAAGACACATGTACAACACCTGGGTGTTTTATTGATGAATAAGACACATGTACAACACCTGGGTGTCCTTAATGATGAATAAGACACATGTACAACACTTGTGTGTCCTTAATGATGAATAAGACACATGTACAACACCTGGGTGTTTTATTGATGAATAAGACACATGTACAACACCTGGGTGTTTTATTGATGAATAAGACACATGTACAACACCTGGGTGTTTTATTGATGAATAAGACACATGTACAACACCTGGGTGTTTTATTGATGAATAAGACACATGTACAACACCTGGGTGTTTTATTGATGAATAAGACACATGTACAACACCTGGGTGTTTTATTGATGAATAAGACACATGTACAACACCTGGGTGTCTTTATTGATGAATAAGACACATGTACAACACCTGGGTGTCTTTATTGATGAATAAGACACATGTACAACACCTGGGTGTCTTTATTGATGAATAAGACACATGTACAACACCTGGGTGTCTTTATTGATGAATAAGATACATGTACAACACCTAGGTGTCTTTATTGATGAATAAGACACATGTACAACACCTGGGTGTCTTTATTGATGAATAAGACACATGTACAACACCTGGGTGTCTTTATTGATGAATAAGACACATGTACAACACCTGGGTGTCTTTATTGATGAATAAGACACATGTACAACACCTGGGTGTCTTTATTGATGAATAAGACACATGTACAACACCTAGGTGTCTTTATTGATGAGTAAGACACATGTACAACACCTGGGTGTCTTTATTGATGAATAAGACACATGTACAACACCTGGGTGTCTTTATTGATGAATAAGACACATGTACAACACCTGGGTGTCTTTATTGATGAATAAGACACATGTACAACACCTGGGTGTCTTTATTGATGAATAAGACACATGTACAACACCTAGGTGTCTTTATTGATGAATAAGACACATGTACAACACCTGGGTGTCTTTATTGATGAATAAGACACATGTACAACACCTGGGTGTCTTTATTGATGAATAAGACACATGTACAACACCTAGGTGTCTTTATTGATGAATAAGACACATGTACAACACCTGGGTGTCTTTATTGATGAATAAGACACATGTACAACACCTGGGTGTCTTTATTGATGAATAAGACACATGTACAACACCTGGGTGTCTTTATTGATGAATAAGACACATGTACAACACCTAGGTGTCTTTATTGATGAATAAGACACATGTACAACACCTGGGTGTCTTTATTGATGAATAAGACACATGTACAACACCTGGGTGTCTTTATTGATGAATAAGACACATGTACAACACCTGGGTGTCTTTATTGATGAATAAGACACATGTACAACACCTAGGTGTCTTTATTGATGAATAAGACACATGTACAACACCTGGGTGTCTTTATTGATGAATAAGACACATGTACAACACCTAGGTGTCTTTATTGATGAATAAGACACATGTACAACACCTGGGTGTCTTTATTGATGAATAAGACACATGTACAACACCTGGGTGTCTTTATTGATGAATAAGACACATGTACAACACCTGGGTGTCTTTATTGATGAATAAGACACATGTACAACACCTGGGTGTCTTTATTGATGAATAAGACACATGTACAACACCTGGGTGTCTTTATTGATGAATAAGACACATGTACAACACCTGGGTGTCTTTATTGATGAATAAGACACATGTACAACACCTGGGTGTCTTTATTGATGAATAAGACACATGTACAACACCTGGGTGTCTTTATTGATGAATAAGACACATGTACAACACCTAGGTGTCTTTATTGATGAATAAGACACATGTACAACACCTGGGTGTCTTTATTGATGAATAAGACACATGTACAACACCTGGGTGTCTTTATTGATGAATAAGACACATGTACAACACCTGGGTGTCTTTATTGATGAATAAGACACATGTACAACACCTGGGTGTCTTTATTGATGAATAAGACACATGTACAACACCTGGGTGTCTTTATTGATGAATAAGACACATGTACAACACCTAGGTGTCTTTATTGATGAATAAGACACATGTACAACACCTGGGTATCTTTATTGATGAATAAGACACATGTACAACACCTGGGTGTCTTTATTGATGAATAAGACACATGTACAACACCTGGGCGACTTTATTGATGAATAAGACACATGTACAACACCTAGGTGTCTTTATTGATGAATAAGACACATGTACAACACCTAGGTGTCTTTATTGATGAATAAGACACATGTACAACACCTGGGTGTCTTTATTGATGAATAAGACACATGTACAACACCTGGGTGTCTTTATTGATGAATAAGACACATGTACAACACCTGGGCGACTTTATTGATGAATAAGACACATGTACAACACCTGGGTGTCTTTATTGATGAATAAGACACATGTACAACACCTGGGTGTCTTTATTGATGAATAAGACACATGTACAACACCTGGGTGTCTTTATTGATGAATAAGACACATGTACAACACCTGGGTGTCTTTATTGATGAATAAGACACATGTACAACACCTGGGTATCTTTATTGATGAATAAGACACATGTACAACACCTGGGTGTCTTTATTGATGAATAAGACACATGTACAACACCTGGGTGTCTTTATTGATGAATAAGACACATGTACAACACCTGGGTGTCTATATTGATGAATAAGACACATGTACAACACCTGGGTATCTTTATTGATGAAAGCATTTCATCAATAAAGATACACAGGTGCTGTACAAGTGTCTGATCTATCATCCCTTGAATGAAGAGCTCTCCATTGGCAGTAAGATGAGGAAGAAAGGTGAGAGACAGTAACGAAACATGACACTCAAGGAAGACTTGAGAGATACCGACCGCTTCAGAGATAATATTACTAGTTTTAAATATAGATACTTGGGAGAAGGTAGGTAGCTAGTAGTGAGACTTAAATAACAGAACAAGACACACATGGAACTAATGACAGAGATAACAGACAGTGATCCTTAACTGAAGCCGGTAAGACATAGTAGATAGTTCTGATAGTAGATAGTTCTGATAGTAGATACTTCTGATAGTAGATACTTCTGATAGTAGATAGTTCTGATAGTAGATAGTTCTGATAGTAGATACTTCTGATAGTAGATACTTCTGATAGTAGATAGTTCTGATAGTAGATAGTTCTGATAGTAGATACTTCTGATAGTAGATAGTTAGATAGTTCTGATAGTAGATAGTTCTGATAGTAGATACTTCTGATAGTAGATAGTTAGATAGTTCTGATAGTAGATAGTTCTGATAGTAGATACTTCTGATAGTAGATACTTCTGATAGTAGATAGTTCTGATAGTAGATAGTTCTGATAGTAGATAGTTCTGATAGTAGATACTTCTGATAGTAGATACTTCTGATAGTAGATAGTTCTGATAGTAGATAGTTCTGATAGTAGATACTTCTGATAGTAGATAGTTCTGATAGTAGATAGTTCTGATAGTAGATACTTCTGATAGTAGATAGTTCTGATAGTAGATAGTTCTGATAGTAGATACTTCTGATAGTAGATACTTCTGATAGTAGATAGTTCTGATAGTAGATAGTTCTGATAGTAGATAGTTCTGATAGTAGATAGTTCTGATAGTAGATACTTCTGATAGTAGATACTTCTGATAGTAGATACTTCTGATAGTAGATACTTCTGATAGTAGATAGTTCTGATAGTAGATAGTTCTGATAGTAGATAGTTCTGATAGTAGATAGTTCTGATAGTAGATACTTCTGATAGTAGATACTTCTGATAGTAGATAGTTCTGATAGTAGATACTTCTGATAGTAGATAGTTCTGATAGTAGATACTTCTGATAGTAGATACTTCTGATAGTAGATACTTCTGATAGTAGATACTTCTGATAGTAGATAGTTCTGATAGTAGATAGTTCTGGCAGTAGATAGTTCTGATAGTAGATAGTTCTGATAGTAGATAGTTCTGATAGTAGATAGTTCTGGCAGTAGATAGTTCTGATAGTAGATACTTCTGATAGTAGATAGTTCTGATAGTAGATAGTTCTGATAGTAGATAGTTCTGGCAGTAGATAGTTCTGATAGTAGATACTTCTGATAGTAGATAGTTCTGATAGTAGATAGTTCTGATAGTAGATAGTTCTGATAGTAGATAGTTCTGATAGTAGATAGTTCTGATAGTAGATAGTTCTGATAGTAGATAGTTCTGATAGTAGATAGTTCTGATAGTAGATACTTCTGATAGTAGATACTTCTGATAGTAGATAGTTCTGATAGTAGATACTTCTGATAGTAGATAGTTCTGATAGTAGATACTTCTGATAGTAGATACTTCTGATAGTAGATACTTCTGATAGTAGATACTTCTGATAGTAGATAGTTCTGATAGTAGATAGTTCTGGCAGTAGATAGTTCTGATAGTAGATAGTTCTGATAGTAGATAGTTCTGATAGTAGATAGTTCTGATAGTAGATAGTTCTGATAGTAGATAGTTCTGATAGTAGATAGTTCTGATAGTAGATACTTCTGATAGTAGATACTTCTGATAGTAGATACTTCTGATAGTAGATAGTTCTGATAGTAGATAGTTCTGGCAGTAGATAGTTCTGATAGTAGATAGTTCTGGCAGTAGATAGTTCTGATAGTAGATACTTCTGATAGTAGATACTTCTGATAGTAGATACTTCTGATAGTAGATACTTCTGATAGTAGATACTTCTGATAGTAGATACTTCTGATAGTAGATACTTCTGATAGTAGATAGTTCTGATAGTAGATAGTTCTGGCAGTAGATAGTTCTGATAGTAGATACTTCTGATAGTAGATACTTCTGATAGTAGATACTTCTGATAGTAGATACTTCTGATAGTAGATACTTCTGATAGTAGATAGTTCTGATAGTAGATAGTTCTGGCAGTAGATAGTTCTGATAGTAGATACTTCTGATAGTAGATACTTCTGATAGTAGATAGTTCTGATAGTAGAGAGTTCTGATAGTAGATAGTTCTGATAGTAGATAGTTCTGATAGTAGATAGTTCTGATAGTAGATAGTTCTGATAGTAGATACTTCTGATAGTAGATACTTCTGATAGTAGATAGTTCTGATAGTAGATAGTTCTGATAGTAGATACTTCTGATAGTAGATACTTCTGATAGTAGATAGTTCTGATAGTAGATAGTTCTGATAGTAGATACTTCTGATAGTAGATACTTCTGATAGTAGATAGTTCTGATAGTAGATAGTTCTGATAGTAGATAGTTCTGGCAGTAGATAGTTCTGATAGTAGATACTTCTGGCAGTAGATAGTTCTGATAGTAGATAGTTCTGATAGTAGATAGTTCTGATAGTAGATAGTTCTGATAGTAGATACTTCTGATAGTAGATACTTCTGGCAGTAGATAGTTCTGATAGTAGATAGTTCTGATAGTAGATAGTTCTGGCAGTAGATAGTTCTGATAGTAGATAGTTCTGATAGTAGATAGTTCTGATAGTAGATAGTTCTGATAGTAGATAGTTCTGATAGTAGATAGTTCTGGCAGTAGATAGTTCTGATAGTAGATACTTCTGATAGTAGATACTTCTGGCAGTAGATAGTTCTGATAGTAGATAGTTCTGATAGTAGATAGTTCTGGCAGTAGATAGTTCTGATAGTAAATACTTCTGATAGTAGATAGTTCTGGCAGTAGATAGTTCTGATAGTAGATAGTTCTGATAGTAGATAGTTCTGGCAGTAGATAGTTCTGATAGTAGATAGTTCTGATAGTAGATAGTTCTGATAGTAGATAGTTCTGATAGTAGATAGTTCTGATAGTAGATAGTTCTGGCAGTAGATAGTTCTGATAGTAGATAGTTCTGATAGTAGATAGTTCTGATAGTAGATAGTTCTGATAGTAGATACTTCTGATAGTAGATAGTTCTGATAGTAGATAGTTCTGATAGTAGATAGTTCTGATAGTAGATAGTTCTGATAGTAGATACTTCTGATAGTAGATAGTTCTGATAGTAGATACTTCTGATAGTAGATACTTCTGATAGTAGATAGTTCTGACAGTAGATAGTTCTTATAGTAGATAGTTCTGATAGTAGATAGTTCTGATAGTAGATAGTTCTTATAGTAGATAGTTCTGATAGTAGATAGTTCTGATAGTAGATACTTCTGATAGTAGATAGTTCTGATAGTAGATAGTTCTGATAGTAGATAGTTCTGATAGTAGATAGTTCTTATAGTAGATAGTTCTGATAGTAGATAGTTCTGATAGTAGATAGTTCTGATAGTAGATAGTTCTGATAGTAGATAGTTCTGATAGTAGATACTTCTGATAGTAGATAGTTCTGATAGTAGATAGTTCTGATAGTAGATAGTTCTGATAGTAGATAGTTCTGATAGTAGATAGTTCTGATAGTAGATAGTTCTTATAGTAGATAGTTCTGATAGTAGATAGTTCTGATAGTAGATAGTTCTGACAGTAGATAATTCTTATAGTAGATAGTTCTGATAGTAGATAGTTCTGATAGTAGATAGTTCTGATAGTAGATAGTTCTTATAGTAGATAGTTCTGATAGTAGATAGTTCTGATAGTAGATAGTTCTGACAGTAGATAATTCTTATAGTAGATAGTTCTGATAGTAGATAGTTCTGATAGTAGATAGTTCTGATAGTAGATAGTTCTGATAGTAGATAGTTCTGATAGTAGATAGTTCTGACAGTAGATAATTCTTATAGTAGATAGTTCTGATAGTAGATAGTTCTGATAGTAGATAGTTCTGATAGTAGATAGTTCTGATAGTAGATAGTTCTGACAGTAGATAATTCTTATAGTAGATAGTTCTGATAGTAGATAGTTCTGATAGTAGATAGTTCTTATAGTAGATAGTTGTGATAGTAGATAGTTCTGATAGTAGATAGTTCTGATAGTAGATAGTTCTGACAGTAGATAGTTCTTATAGTAGATAGTTGTGATAGTAGATAGTTCTGATAGTAGATAGTTCTGATAGTAGATAGTTCTGATAGTAGATAGCTCTGATAGTAGATAGTTCTGATAGTAGATAGTTTTGACAGTAGAGTTCTGATAGTAGATAGTTCTGATAGTAGATAGTTCTTATAGTAGATAGTTCTGATAGTAGATAATTCTTATAGTAGATAGTTCTGATAGTAGATAGTTCTGATAGTAGATAGTTCTGATAGTAGATAGTTCTTATAGTAGATAGTTCTGATAGTAGATAATTCTTATAGTAGATAGTTCTCACAGTAGATAGTTCTGATAGTAGATAGTTCTGATAGTAGATAGCTCTGATAGTAGATAGTTCTGATAGTAGATAGTTCTGACAGTAGATAGTTCTGATAGTAGATAGTTCTGATAGTAGATAGTTCTGAGAGTAGATAGTTCTGAGAGTAGATAGTTCTGATAGTAGATAGTTCTGATAGTAGATAGTTCTGATAGTAGATAGTTCTTATAGTAGATAGTTCTGATAGTAGATAATTCTTATAGTAGATAGTTCTGATAGTAGATAGTTCTGATAGTAGATAGTTCTGATAGTAGATAGTTCTGATAGTAGATAGTTCTGATAGTAGATAGTTCTGATAGTAGATAGCTCTGATAGTAGATAGTTCTGATAGTAGATAGTTCTGATAGTAGATAGTTTTGACAGTAGAGTTCTGATAGTAGATAGTTCTCACAGTAGATAGTTCTGATAGTAGATAGTTTTGACAGTAGAGTTCTGATAGTAGATAGTTCTGATAGTAGATAGTTTTGACAGTAGAGTTCTGATAGTAGATAGTTCTGATAGTAGATAGTTCTGATAGTAGATAGTTTTGACAGTAGAGTTCTGATAGTAGATAGCTCTGATAGTAGATAGTTCTGATAGTAGATAGTTTTGACAGTAGAGTTCTGATAGTAGATAGTTCTGATAGTAGATAGTTTTGACAGTAGAGTTCTGATAGTAGATAGTTCTGATAGTAGATAGTTTTGACAGTAGAGTTCTGATAGTAGATAGTTCTGATAGTAGATAGTTCTGATAGTAGATAGTTTTGACAGTAGAGTTCTGATAGTAGATAGTTCTGAGAGTAGATAGTTCTGATAGTAGATAGTTCTGATAGTAGATAGTTCTGAGAGTAGATAGTTCTGATAGTAGATAGTTCTGATAGTAGATAGTTCTGATAGTAGATAGTTCTGATAGTAGATAGTTCTGATAGTAGATAGATCTGACATATAGTTCTGGTAGTAGATAGTTACTTATGATAGCAGATAGTTACTTCTGATAGTAGATAGTTCTGATAGTAGATAGTTCTGATAGTAGATAGATCTGACATATAGTTCTGGTAGTAGATAGTTCTGATAGTAGATAGTTCTGATAGTAGATAGTTCTGAGAGTAGATAGTTCTGATAGTAGATAGATCTGACATATAGTTCTGGTAGTAGATAGTTACTTATGATAGCAGATAGTTACTTCTGATAGTAGATAGTTCTAAGAGTAGATAGTTACTTCTGATAATAGATAGTTCTGATAATAGATAGTTACTTCTGATAGTACATAGTTACTTCTGATAGTACATAGTTACTTCTGAAAGTAGATAGTTACTTCTGATAGTAGATAGTTCTGCTAGCAGATAGTTACTTCTGATAGTAGATATTTCTGATAGTAGATAGTTCTGATAGTAGATAGTTCTGATAGTAGATAGTTCTGATAGTAGATAGTTCTGATAGTAGATATTTCTGATAGTAGATAGTTCTGATAGTAGATAGTTCTGATAGTAGATAGTTCTGATAGTAGATAGTTCTGATAGTAGATAGTTCTGATAGTAGATAGTTCTGATAGTAGATAGTTCTGATAGTAGATAGTTCTGATAATAGATAATTCTGATAGTAGATAGTTCTGATAGTAGATAGTTCTGATAGTAGACAGTACTGATAGTAGATAGTACTCATAGTAGATAGTACTGATAGTAGATAGTTCTGATAGTAGATAGTTCTGAGAGTAGATAGTTCTGATAGTAGACAGTACTGATAGTAGATAGTACTCATAGTAGATAGTACTGATAGTAGATAGTACTCATAGTAGATAGTACTGATAGTAGATAGTACTCATAGTAGATAGTACTGATAGTAGATAGTACTCATAGTAGATAGTACTGATAGTAGATAGTACTCATAGTAGATAGTACTGATAGTAGATAATTCTGATAGTAGATAGTACTGATAGTAGACAGTACTGATAGTAGACAGTTCTGGTAGTAGATAGTACTGATAGTAGATACTTAGCTCTGAGAGTAAATAGTTGGTTCTGATAGATAATTAGAAATAGTGAAACATACGAGAATTATTATTATTAAAGTCTGGGAGGTATTCTCCCGGTCCGGGTCTTCTCCAAGTGGTGGCCCGGCCTTGACTCCCTCTTTAGGGAGTGTCTGAGACCTAAGTCTCCCATGGGAGGAGGCACAAGTACCTCCTCATCTTCGGGACCAACTGTCCCCAGGCCTAGCCACAAGCTAGGCCTCTCTGGTCTGCCATCCCCGACTCAAGGGGCCTAATGGGAATGACAGTCTTGTGTGCTGTAAGCTCCGGGTAGGGCACCTACCCTATCCTAGAAGGGTTGGGCATGGTGTCGATGCCAGCTCAGGCACCTAACCTACCCTAGAAGGGCTGGGCATGGTGTCGATGCCAGCTCAGGCACCTACCCTGCCCTAGAAGGGCTGGGCATGGTGTCGATGCCAGCTCAGGCACCTACCCTGCCCTAGAAGGGCTGGGCATGGTGTCGATGCCAGCTCAGGCACCTACCCTGCCCTAGAAGGGCTGGGCATGATGGTGTCGATGCCAGCTCAGGCACCTACCCTGCCCTAGAAGGGCTGGGCATGGTGTCGATGCCAGCTCAGGCACCTACCCTGCCCTAGAAGGGCTGGGCATGGTGTCGATGCCAGCTCAGGCACCTACCCTGCCCTAGAAGGGCTGGGCATGGTGTCGATGCCAGCTCAGGCACCTACCCTGCCCTAGAAGGGCTGGGCATGGTGTCGATGCCAGCTCAGGAACCTACCCTACCCTAGAAGGGCTGGGCATGGTGGTGTCGATGCCAGCTCAGGAACCTACCCTACCCTAGAAGGGCTGGGCATGGTGGTGTCGATGCCAGCTCAGGAACCTACCCTACCCTAGAAGGGCTGGGCATGGTGTCGATGCCAGCTCAGGAACCTACCCTACCCTAGAAGGGCTGGGCATGGTGGTGTCGATGCCAGCTCAGGCACCTACCCTGCCCTAGAAGGGCTGGGCATGGTGTCGATGCCAGCTCAGGAACCTACCCTACCCTAGAAGGGCTGGGCATGGTGGTGTCGATGCCAGCTCAGGAACCTACCCTACCCTAGAAGGGCTGGGCATGGTGTCGATGCCAGCTCAGGAACCTACCCTACCCTAGAAGGGCTGGGCATGGTGGTGTCGATGCCAGCTCAGGCACCTACCCTGCCCTAGAAGGGCTGGGCATGGTGGTGTCGATGCCAGCTCAGGCACCTACCCTGCCCTAGAAGGGCTGGGCATGGTGGTGTCGATGCCAGCTCAGGCACCTACCCTGCCCTAGAAGGGCTGGGCATGGTGGTGTCGATGCCAGCTCAGGCACCTACCCTGCCCTAGAAGGGCTGGGTATGGTGTCGATCAACACAAGAGAAACTAACTTACAGGATGAGAAACATTGAGAGATATAACTTACAGGATGAGAAACATTGAGAGATATAACTTACAGGATGAGAAACATTGAGAGATATAACTTACAGGATGAGAAACATTGAGAGATATAACTTACAGGATGAGAAACATTGAGAGATATAACTTACAGGATGAGAAACATTGAGAGATATAACTTACAGGATGAGAAACATTGAGAGATATAACTTACAGGATGAGAAACATTGAGAGATATAACTTACAGGATGAGAAACATTGAGAGATATAACTTACAGAATGAGAAACATTGAGAGATATAACTTACAGAATGAGAAACATTGAGAGATATAACTTACAGAATGAGAAACATTGAGAGATATAACTTACAGAATGAGAAACATTGAGAGATATAACTTACAGAATGAGAAACATTGAGAGATATAACGACATATAATCAGTTATAATTATGTAATTACTGGATAAATGTCTATAAATTCTCAAATAATATAATCTCACCACCATTAATATAACTCACAGGTGAAACTGTTAGATTAGCAATGTAAGAATTGATTTTAATTACAAACTTAACTAATTTACGTTACATTTTAACCACAAACTTAACTAATTTACGTTACATTTTAACCACAAACTTAACTAATTTACGTTACATTTAACCACAAACTTAACTAATTTACGTTACATTTAACCACAAACTTAACTAATTTACGTTACATTTTAACCACAAACTTAACTAATTTACGTTACATTTTAACCACAAACTTAACTAATTTACGTTACATTTTAACCACAAACTTAACTAATTTACGTTACATTTTAACCACAAACTTAACTAATTTACGTTACATTTAACCACAAACTTAACTAATTTACGTTACATTTAACCACAAACTTAACTAATTTACGTTACATTTTAACCACAAACTTAACTAATTTACGTTACATTTTAACCACAAACTTAACTAATTTACGTTACATTTTAACCACAAACTTAACTAATTTACGTTACATTTAACCACAAACTTAACTAATTTACGTTACATTTAACCACAAACTTAACTAATTTACGTTACATTTTAACCACAAACTTAACTAATTTACGTTACATTTTAACCACAAACTTAACTAATTTACGTTACATTTTAACCACAAACTTAACTAATTTACGTTACATTTTAACCACAAACTTAACTAATTTACGTTACATTTTAACCACAAACTTAACTAATTTACGTTACATTTTAACCACAAACTTAACTAATTTACGTTACATTTTAACCACAAACTTAACTAATTTACTTAACTAATAATTTACGTTACATTTTAACCACAAACTTAACTAATTTACGTTACATTTTAACCACAAACTTAACTAATTTACGTTACATTTTAACCACAAACTTAACTAATTTACGTTACATTTTAACCACAAACTTAACTAATTTACGTTACATTTTAACCACAAACTTAACTAATTTTAGTCACGTTTTAACCACAAATTTAAGTAATTTTACTCACGTTTTAACCACAAACTTAATTAATTTTAGTCACGTTTTAACCACAAACTTAACTAATTTTAGTCACGTTTTAACCACAAACTTAAGTAATTTTAGTCACGTTTTAACCACAAACTTAATTAATTTTAGTAACGTTTTAACCACAAACTTAATTAATTTTAGTCACGTTTTAACCACAAACTTAATTAATTTTAGTAACGTTTTAACCACAAACTTAATTAATTTTAGTAACGTTTTAACCACAAACTTAATTAATTTTAGTCACGTTTTAACCACTTAAAATTATCAACTTAAGAAACAAATAAATAACTTAGATTATTATATAATTATGGAGACAATAATTATATTAAATAACGATAATAAAAATTATCATTGATGGAAATTTTTATGAATAATAAATATATAAAAATCTTCACTTATTATGGATAATTAAGAGACGATAATTTTATGAAAAAGAAAATTATATCAATTATTCACTGACTGGATTATCAATGTCAATTAATTTCTCGTTATTTTTATAGATTATTGACATTTTTTAAATAAATCTTTTTGAAATCCTCCAATTTTTTTTAATTAAAATTTTATCCAAAGGCCTATTAAAATTTTTAAAATAAGATTTTTTATAATTAAATTTCCACTCTCCATAGGCCTATTTTTGGATATTTAAATCCAGGCAAGCCACAACTCAGAAAATAAACATATAAGCCCCCTCTAGGGGGCGCCGCCTCCCGAAAACCCCCCTAAACATTAATAATTAAGTAAATAACCCCACAAATGTTTTCTGGAATTATTACAAAAAAAATTATTAAGTTTTCGAGCCTAAAAAAAAGCCTTTCAATTTTTTTAGTGAATAAATCTTTTTTTGGTTAGGTTAGGTAAGGTTTGTCAGGAAACAGGACAAGTGTTTCCTGACGCTGGTCTTCAGGTTAGGTTAGGTAAGGTTTGTCAGGAAACAGAACAAGTGTTTCCTGACGCTGGTCTTCAGGTTAGGTTAGGTAAGGTTTGTCAGGAAACAGAACAAGTGTTTCCTGACGCTGGTCTTCAGGTTAGGTTAGGTAAGGTTTGTCAGGAAACAGGACAAGTGTTTCCTGACGCTGGTCTTCAGGTTAGGTTAGGTAAGGTTTGTCAGGAAACAGAACAAGTGTTTCCTGACGCTGGTCTTCAGGTTAGGTTAGGTAAGGTTTGTCAGGAAACAGGACAAGTGTTTCCTGACGCTGGTCTTCAGGTTAGGTTAGGTAAGATTTGTCAGGAAACAGGACAAGTGTTTCCTGACGCTGGTCTTCAGGTTAGGTTAGGTAAGGTTTGTCAGGAAACAGAACAAGTGTTTCCTGACGCTGGTCTTCAGGTTAGGTTAGGTAAGGTTTGTCAGGAAACAGAACAAGTGTTTCCTGACGCTGGTCTTCAGGTTAGGTTAGGTAAGGTTTGTCAGGAAACAGGACAAGTGTTTCCTGACGCTGGTCTTCAGGTTAGGTTAGGTAAGATTTGTCAGGAAACAGGACAAGTGTTTCCTGACGCTGGTCTTCAGGTTAGGTTAGGTAAGGTTTGTCAGGAAACAGAACAAGTGTTTCCTGACGCTGGTCTTCAGGTTAGGTTAGGTAAGGTTTGTCAGGAAACAGAAGAAGTGTTTCCTGACGCTGGTCTTCAGGTTAGGTTAGGTAAGGTTTGTCAGGAAACAAGACAAGTGTTTCCTGACGCTGGTCTTCAGGTTAGGTTAGGTAAGGTTTGTCAGGAAACAGAACAAGTGTTTCCTGACGCTGGTCTTCAGGTTAGGTTAGGTAAGGTTTGTCAGGAAACAGAACAAGTGTTTCCTGACGCTGGTCTTCAGGTTAGGTTAGGTAAGGTTTGTCAGGAAACAGAACAAGTGTTTCCTGACGCTGGTCTTCAGGTTAGGTTAGGTAAGATTTGTCAGGAAACAGAACAAGTGTTTCCTGACGCTGGTCTTCAGGTTAGGTTAGGTAAGGTTTGTCAGGAAACAGAACAAGTGTTTCCTGACGCTGGTCTTCAGGTTAGGTTAGGTAATGTTTGTCAGGAAACAGGACAAGTGTTTCCTGACGCTGGTCTTCAGGTTAGGTTAGGTAAGGTTTGTCAGGAAACAGAACAAGTGTTTCCTGACGCTGGTCTTCAGGTTAGGTTAGGTAAGGTTTGTCAGGAAACAGGACAAGTGTTTCCTGACGCTGGTCTTCAGGTTAGGTTAGGTAAGGTTTGTCAGGAAACAGAACAAGTGTTTCCTGACGCTGGTCTTCAGGTTAGGTTAGGTAAGGTTTGTCAGGAAACAGAACAAGTGTTTCCTGACGCTGGTCTTCAGGTTAGGTTAGGTAAGATTTGTCAGGAAACAGGACAAGTGTTTCCTGACGCTGGTCTTCAGGTTAGGTTAGGTAAGGTTTGTCAGGAAACAGAACAAGTGTTTCCTGACGCTGGTCTTCAGGTTAGGTTAGGTAAGGTTTGTCAGGAAACAGAACAAGTGTTTCCTGACGCTGGTCTTCAGGTTAGGTTAGGTAAGGTTTGTCAGGAAACAGAACAAGTGTTTCCTGACGCTGGTCTTCAGGTTAGGTTAGGTAAGGTTTGCCAGGAAACAGAACAAGTGTTTCCTGACGCTGGTCTTCAGGTTAGGTTAGGTAAGGTTTGTCAGGAAACAGAACAAGTGTTTCCTGACGCTGGTCTTCAGGTTAGGTTAGGTAAGGTTTGTCAGGAAACAGAACAAGTGTTTCCTGACGCTGGTCTTCAGGTTAGGTTAGGTAAGGTTTGTCAGGAAACAGGACAAGTGTTTCCTGACGCTGGTCTTCAGGTTAGGTTAGGTAAGATTTGTCAGGAAACAGGACAAGTGTTTCCTGACGCTGGTCTTCAGGTTAGGTTAGGTAAGGTTTGTCAGGAAACAGAACAAGTGTTTCCTGACGCTGGTCTTCAGGTTAGGTTAGGTAAGGTTTGTCAGGAAACAGAACAAGTGTTTCCTGACGCTGGTCTTCAGGTTAGGTTAGGTAAGGTTTGCCAGGAAACAGAACAAGTGTTTCCTGACGCTGGTCTTCAGGTTAGGTTAGGTAAGGTTTGTCAGGAAACAGAACAAGTGTTTCCTGACGCTGGTCTTCAGGTTAGGTTAGGTAAGGTTTGTCAGGAAACAGAACAAGTGTTTCCTGACGCTGGTCTTCAGGTTAGGTTAGGTAAGGTTTGTCAGGAAACAGGACAAGTGTTTCCTGACGCTGGTCTTCAGGTTAGGTTAGGTAAGATTTGTCAGGAAACAGGACAAGTGTTTCCTGACGCTGGTCTTCAGGTTAGGTTAGGTAAGGTTTGTCAGGAAACAGAACAAGTGTTTCCTGACGCTGGTCTTCAGGTTAGGTTAGGTAAGGTTTGTCAGGAAACAGAACAAGTGTTTCCTGACGCTGGTCTTCAGGTTAGGTTAGGTAAGGTTTGCCAGGAAACAGGACAAGTGTTTCCTGACGCTGGTCTTCAGGTTAGGTTAGGTAAGGTTTGTCAGGAAACAGAACAAGTGTTTCCTGACGCTGGTCTTCAGGTTAGGTTAGGTAAGGTTTGTCAGGAAACAGAACAAGTGTTTCCTGACGCTGGTCTTCAGGTTAGGTTAGGTAAGGTTTGTCAGGAAACAGAACAAGTGTTTCCTGACGCTGGTCTTCAGGTTAGGTTAGGTCAGGTTTGTCAGGAAACAGAACAAGTGTTTCCTGACGCTGGTCTTCAGGTTAGGTTAGGTAAGGTTTGTCAGGAAACAGGACAAGTGTTTCCTGACACTGGTCTTCAGGTTAGGTTAGGTAAGGTTTGTCAGGAAACAGGACAAGTGTTTCCTGACGCTGGTCTTCAGGTTAGGTTAGGTAAGGTTTGTCAGGAAACAGGACAAGTGTTTCCTGACGCTGGTCTTCAGGTTAGGTTAGGTAAGGTTTGTCAGGAAACAGAACAAGTGTTTCCTGACGCTGGTCTTCAGGTTAGGTTAGGTAAGGTTTGTCAGGAAACAGAACAAGTGTTTCCTGACGCTGGTCTTCAGGTTAGGTTAGGTAAGGTTTGTCAGGAAACAGAACAAGTGTTTCCTGACGCTGGTCTTCAGGTTAGGTTAGGTCAAGTTTGTCAGGAAACAGAACAAGTGTTTCCTGACGCTGGTCTTCAGGTTAGGTTAGGTAAGGTTTGTCAGGAAACAGGACAAGTGTTTCCTGACACTGGTCTTCAGGTTAGGTTAGGTAAGGTTTGTCAGGAAACAGGACAAGTGTTTCCTGACGCTGGTCTTCAGGTTAGGTTAGGTAAGGTTTGTCAGGAAACAGGACAAGTGTTTCCTGACGCTGGTCTTCAGGTTAGGTTAGGTAAGGTTTGTCAGGAAACAGGACAAGTGTTTCCTGACGCTGGTCTTCAGGTTAGGTTAGGTAAGGTTTGTCAGGAAACAGAACAAGTGTTTCCTGACGCTGGTCTTCAGGTTAGGTTAGGTAAGGTTTGTCAGGAAACAGGACAAGTGTTTCCTGACGCTGGTCTTCAGGTTAGGTTAGGTCAGGTTTGTCAGGAAACAGATCAAGTGTTTCCTGACGCTGGTCTTCAGGTTAGGTTAGGTAAGGTTTGTCAGTAAACAGGACAAGTGTTTCCTGACGCTGGTCTTCAGGTTAGGTTAGGTAAGGTTTGTCAGGAAACAGGACAAGTGTTTCCTGACGCTGGTCTTCAGGTTAGGTTAGGTAAGGTTTGTCAGGAAACAGGACAAGTGTTTCCTGACGCTGGTCTTCAGGTTAGGTTAGGTAAGGTTTGTCAGGAAACAAGACAAGTGTTTCCTGACGCTGGTCTTCAGGTTAGGTTAGGTAAGGTTTGTCAGGAAACAGGACAAGTGTTTCCTGACGCTGGTCTTCAGGTTAGGTTAGGTAAGGTTTGTCAGGAAACAGAACAAGTGTTTCCTGACGCTGGTCTTCAGGTTAGGTTAGGTAAGGTTTGTCAGGAAACAAGACAAGTGTTTCCTGACGCTGGTCTTCAGGTTAGGTTAGGTAAGGTTTGTCAGGAAACAGAACAAGTGTTTCTGACGCTGGTCTTCAGGTTAGGTTAGGTAAGGTTTGTCAGGAAACAAGACAAGTGTTTCCTGACGCTGGTCTTCAGGTTAGGTTAGGTAAGGTTTGTCAGGAAACAGGACAAGTGTTTCCTGACGCTGGTCTTCAGGTTAGGTTAGGTAAGGTTTGTCAGGAAACAAGACAAGTGTTTCCTGACGCTGGTCTTCAGGTTAGGTTAGGTAAGGTTTGTCAGGAAACAGAACAAGTGTTTCCTGACGCTGGTCTTCAGGTTAGGTTAGGTAAGGTTTGTCAGGAACCAGAACAAGTGTTTCCTGACGCTGGTCTTCAGGTTAGGTTAGGTAAGGTTTGTCAGGAAACAAGACAAGTGTTTCCTGACGCTGGTCTTCAGGTTAGGTTAGGTAAGGTTTGTCAGGAAACAGGACAAGTGTTTCCTGACGCTGGTCTTCAGGTTAGGTTAGGTAAGGTTTGTCAGGAAACAGAACAAGTGTTTCCTGACGCTGGTCTTCATGTTAGGTTAGGTAAGGTTTGTCAGGAAACAGGACAAGTGTTTCCTGACGCTGGTCTTCAGGTTAGGTTAGGTAAGGTTTGTCAGGAAACAGGACAAGTGTTTCCTGACGCTGGTCTTCAGGTTAGGTTAGGTAAGGTTTGTCAGGAAACAGGACAAGTGTTTCCTGACGCTGGTCTTCAGGTTAGGTTAGGTAAGGTTTGTCAGGAAACAGAACAAGTGTTTCCTGACGCTGGTCTTCAGGTTAGGTTAGGTAAGGTTTGTCAGGAAACAGGACAAGTGTTTCCTGACGCTGGTCTTCAGGTTAGGTTAGGTAAGGTTTGTCAGGAAACAGGACAAGTGTTTCCTGACGCTGGTCTTCAGGTTAGGTTAGGTAAGGTTTGTCAGGAAACAAGACAAGTGTTTCCTGACGCTGGTCTTCAGGTTAGGTTAGGTAAGGTTTGTCAGGAAACAGAACAAGTGTTTCCTGACGCTGGTCTTCAGGTTAGGTTAGGTAAGGTTTGTCAGGAAACAAGACAAGTGTTTCCTGACGCTGGTCTTCAGGTTAGGTTAGGTAAGGTTTGTCAGGAAACAGGACAAGTGTTTCCTGACGCTGGTCTTCAGGTTAGGTTAGGTAAGGTTTGTCAGGAAACAGAACAAGTGTTTCCTGACGCTGGTCTTCAGGTTAGGTTAGGTAAGGTTTGTCAGGAAACAGAACAAGTGTTTCCTGACGCTGGTCTTCAGGTTAGGTTACGTAAGGTTTGTCAGGAAACAGGACAAGTGTTTCCTGACGCTGGTCTTCAGGTTAGGTTAGGTAAGGTTTGTCAGGAAACAGAACAAGTGTTTCCTGACGCTGGTCTTCAGGTTAGGTTAGGTAAGGTTTGTCAGGAAACAGAACAAGTGTTTCCTGACGCTGGTCTTCAGGTTAGGTTAGGTAAGGTTTGTCAGGAAACAGGACAAGTGTTTCCTGACGCTGGTCTTCAGGTTAGGTTAGGAAAGGTTTGTCAGGAAACAAGACAAGTGTTTCCTGACGCTGGTCTTCAGGTTAGGTTAGGTAAGGTTTGTCAGGAAACAGGACAAGTGTTTCCTGACGCTGGTCTTCAGGTTAGGTTAGGTAAGGTTTGTCAGGAAACAGAACAAGTGTTTCCTGACGCTGGTCTTCAGGTTAGGTTAGGTAAGGTTTTTCAGGAAACAGAACAAGTGTTTCCTGACACTGGTCTTCAGGTTAGGTTAGGTAAGGTTTGTCAGGAAACAGGACAAGTGTTTCCTGACGCTGGTCTTCAGGTTAGGTTAGGTAAGGTTTGTCAGGAAACAAGACAAGTGTTTCCTGACGCTGGTCTTCCGGTTAGGTTAGGTAAGGTTTGTCAGGAAACAAGACAAGTGTTTCCTGACGCTGGTCTTCAGGTTAGGTTAGGTAAGGTTTGTCAGGAAACAGGACAAGTGTTTCCTGACGCTGGTCTTCAGGTTAGGTTAGGTAAGGTTTGTCAGGAAACAAGACAAGTGTTTCCTGACGCTGGTCTTCAGGTTAGGTTAGGTAAGGTTTGTCAGGAAACAGGACAAGTGTTTCCTGACGCTGGTCTTCAGGTTAGGTTAGGTAAGGTTTGTCAGGAAACAAGACAAGTGTTTCCTGACACTGGTCTTCAGGTTAGGTTAGGTAAGGTTTGTCAGGAAACAGAACAAGTGTTTCCTGACGCTGGTCTTCAGGTTAGGTTAGGTAAGGTTTGTCAGGAAACAGAACAAGTGTTTCCTGACGCTGGTCTTCAAATTAAGTTAGGTAAGGTTTGTCAGGAAACAGAACAAGTGTTTCCTGACGCTGGTCTTCAGGTTAGGTTAGGTAAGGTTTGTCAGGAAACAGAACAAGTGTTTCCTGACACTGGTCTTCAAGTTAGGTTAGGTAAGGTTTGTCAGGAAACAAGACAAGTGTTTCCTGACGCTGGTCTTCAGGTTAGGTTAGGTAAGGTTTGTCAGGAAACAGAACAAGTGTTTCCTGACGCTGGTCTTCAGGTTAGGTTAGGTAAGGTTTGCCAGGAAACAGGACAAGTGTTTCCTGACGCTGGTCTTCAGGTTAGGTTAGGTAAGGTTTGTCAGGAAACAGAACAAGTGTTTCCTGACACTGGTCTTCAGGTTAGGTTAGGTAAGGTTTGTCAGGAAACAGAACAAGTGTTTCCTGACGCTGGTCTTCAGGTTAGGTTAGGTAAGGTTTGTCAGGAAACAAGACAAGTGTTTCCTGGCGCTGGTCTTCAGGTTAGGTTAGGTAAGGTTTGTCAGGAAACAGAATAAGTGTTTCCTGACGCTGGTCTTCAGGTTAGGTTAGGTAAGGTTTGTCAGGAAACAGGACAAGTGTTTCCTGACGCTGGTCTTCAGGTTAGGTTAGGTAAGATTTGTCAGGAAACAGAACAAGTGTTTCCTGACGCTGGTCTTCAGGTTAGGTTAGGTAAGGTTTGTCAGGAAACAGGACAAGTGTTTCCTGACGCTGGTCTTCAGGTTAGGTTAGGTAAGGTTTGTCAGGAAACAGGACAAGTGTTTCCTGACGCTGGTCTTCAGGTTAGGTTAGGTAAGGTTTGTCAGGAAACAGAACAAGTGTTTCCTGACGCTGGTCTTCAGGTTAGGTTAGGTAAGGTTTGTCAGGAAACAGAACAAGTGTTTCCTGACGCTGGTCTTCAGGTTAGGTTAGGTAAGGTTTGTCAGGAAACAGAACAAGTGTTTCCTGACGCTGGTCTTCAGGTTAGGTTAGGTAAGGTTTGTCAGGAAACAGAACAAGTGTTTCCTGACGCTGGTCTTCAGGTTAGGTTAGGTTAGGTTTGTCAGGAAACAGAACAAGTGTTTCCTGACGCTGGTCTTCAGGTTAGGTTAGGTAAGGTTTGTCAGGAAACAGAACAAGTGTTTCCTGACGCTGGTCTTCAGGTTAGGTTAGGTAAGGTTTGTCAGGAAACAGAACAAGTGTTTCCTGACGCTGGTCTTCAGGTTAGGTTAGGTAAGGTTTGTCAGGAAACAGAACAAGTGTTTCCTGACGCTGGTCTTCAGGTTAGGTTAGGTTAGGTTTGTCAGGAAACAGAACAAGTGTTTCCTGACGCTGGTCTTCAGGTTAGGTTAGGTAAGGTTTGTCAGGAAACAGGACAAGTGTTTCCTGACGCTGGTCTTCAGGTTAGGTTAGGTAAGGTTTGTCA
>NC_091353.1:5258476-5278476 GCF_038502225.1 Cherax quadricarinatus
AGTGGAAGTTCTGAGTCACTACTGGGTGGACTGGTAATCCAGTGGAAGTTCTTAGTCACTACTGGGTGGACTGGTAAGCCAGTGGAAGTTCTCAGTCACTACTGGGTGGACTGGTAAGCCAGTGGAAGTTCTGAGTCACTACTGGGTGGACTGGTTAGCCAGTGGAAGTTCTCAGTCACTACTGGGTGGACTGGTAAGCCAGTGGAAGTTCTGAGTCACTACTGGGTGGAATGGTAAGCCAGTGTAAGTTCTGAGTCACTACTGGGTGGACTGGTAAGCCAGTGGAAGTTCTGAGTCACTACTGGGTGGACTGGTAAGCCAGTGTAAGTTCTCAGTCACTACTGGGTGGACTGGTAAGCCAGTGGAAGTTCTGAGTCACTACTGGGTGAACTGGTAAGCCAGTGGAAGTTCTGAGTCACTACTGGGTGGACTGGTAAGCCAGTGGAAGTTCTGAGTCAGTACTGAGTGGACTGGTAAGCCAGTGGAAGTTCTCAGTCACTACTGGGTGGACTGGTAAGCCAGTGTAAGTTCTGAGTCACTACTGGGTGGACTGGTAAGCCAGTGTAAGTTCTGAGTCACTACTGGGTGGACTGGTAAGCCAGTGGAAGTTCTGAGTCACTACTGGGTGGACTGGTAAGCCAGTGGAAGTTCTGAGTCACTACTGGGTGGACTGGTACGCCAGTGTAAGTTCTGAGTCACTACTGGGTGGACTGGTAAGCCAGTGGAAGTTCTGAGTCACTACTGGGTGGACTGGTAAGCCAGTGGAAGTTCTGAGTCACTACTGGGTGGACTGGTAAGCCAGTGGAAGTTCTGAGTCACTACTGGGTGGACTGGTAAGCCAGTGGAAGTTCTGAGTCACTACTGGGTGGACTGGTAAGCCAGTGGAAGTTCTGAGTCACTACTGGGTGGACTGGTAAGCCAGTGGAAGTTCTGAGTCACTACTGGGTGGACTGGTAAGCCAGTGGAAGTTCTGAGTCACTACTGGGTGGACTGGTAAGCCAGTGGAAGTTCTGAGTCACTACTGGGTGTATATTCTGGCCTTCTCCACTTCTCGCTTCAGTGTAACTGGTCAATGGTCTTAGAGAGACACACAGAGAGGGGAAAAACACTGTAAGATAGTAAACTAGTTTACTGACAGTATACGTGGAGTAGACTATGTCAGCAGTGTTGTGTTTCTGACGTCCTGTGATCATTATAACAGCGGACGGAGCGATAAACATGAGAGGGCATATTTCTGAGTCAGCTTTCATGAATATGTAAGTAGGGATCTTGTGCACTTCCGCTTAAAACACACATTACTCTATTTTATATCCATTTTCCTGCAGAAATTTTTAAGAGATGATGATGATATATATATATATATGTACATAGATATTTTTTGTTTAAGAATTTGCGTATTTAAAACAAAGGTATTGAGCGGAGACTTGATAATACCGTCCCTTAAAAGAATTAAAATATTTCAACTGCCGGTATTTTGTCTGGTATTCTGTCGGAATTACATCGTTGCTTTTAATGGCTGGATCTTGCAATCTGCATAAAAAAAATCGCTTATTTCTCACAGATAAAAGTGTTTAATTCTCAAATAACAGGTCGTTAGGAAATTTGCTTATTGGATAGATTTTTTGTATCGGTTGTGATGAGGAATATTTCACAGTGTGTATAATTGTTATATAACTGTTAAAGTGGTGGAGTAGTAAGCCAGTGGAAGGCCTCGGTCAGATGACCAAAAGTTCTAACTGTGGGTCATCATATCACTGAGACCAGCGTCAGGAAACACTTGTTCTGTTTCCTGACAAACCTTACCTAACCTAACCTGAAGACCAGCGTCAGGAAACACTTGTTCTGTTTCCTGACAAACCTTACCTAACCTAACCTGAAGACCAGTGTCAGGAAACACTTGTCCTGTTTCCTGACAAACCTTACCTAACCTAACCTGAAGACCAGCGTCAGGAAACACTTGTCCTGTTTCCTGACAAACCTTACCTAACCTAACCTGAAGACCAGCGTCAGGAAACACTTGTCTTGTTTAACCTGACAAAAACACTTACCTAAACCTAACCTGAAGACCAGCGTCAGGAAACACTTGTCCTGTTTCCTGACAAACCTTACCTAACCTAACCTGAAGACCAGCGTCAGGAAACACTTGTCTTGTTTCCTGACAAACCTTACCTAACCTAACCTGAAGACCAGCGTCAGGAAACACTTGTCTTGTTTCCTGACAAACCTTACCTAACCTAACCTGAAGACCAGCGTCAGGAAACACTTGTTCTGTTTCCTGACAAACCTTACCTAACCTAACCTGAAGACCAGCGTCAGGAAACACTTGTTCTGTTTCCTGACAAACCTTACCTAACCTAACCTGAAGACCAGAGTCAGGAAACACTTGTCCTGTTTCCTGACAAACCTTACCTAACCTAACCTGAAGACCAGCGTCAGGAAACACTTGTTCTGTTTCCTGACAAACCTTACCTAACCTAACCTGGAGACCAGCGTCAGGAAACACTTGTCCTGTTTCCTGACAAACCTTACCTAACCTAACCTGAAGACCAGCGTCAGGAAACACTTGTCCTGTTTCCTGACAAACCTTACCTAACCTAACCTGAAGACCAGCGTCAGGAAACACTTGTTCTGTTTCCTGACAAACCTTACCTAACCTAACCTGAAGACCAGCGTCAGGAAACACTTGTCCTGTTTCCTGACAAACCTTACCTAACCTAACCTGAAGACCAGCGTCAGGAAACACTTGTCCTGTTTCCTGACAAACCTTACCTAACCTAACCTGAAGACCAGCGTCAGGAAACACTTGTCCTGTTTCCTGACAAACCTTACCTAACCTAACCTGAAGACCAGCGTCAGGAAACACTTGTTCTGTTTCCTGACAAACCTTACCTAACCTAACCTGAAGACCAGCGTCAGGAAACACTTGTCCTGTTTCCTGACAAACCTTACCTAACCTAACCTGAAGACCAGCGTCAGGAAACACTTGTCCTGTTTCCTGACAAACCTTACCTAACCTAACCTGAAGACCAGCGTCAGGAAACACTTGTTCTGTTTCCTGACAAACCTTACCTAACCTAACCTGAAGACCAGCGTCAGGAAACACTTGTCCTGTTTCCTGACAAACCTTACCTAACCTAACCTGAAGACCAGCGTCAGGAAACACTTGTTCTGTTTCCTGACAAACCTTACCTAACCTAACCTGAAGACCAGCGTCAGGAAACACTTGTTCTGTTTCCTGACAAATCTTACCTAACCTAACCTGAAGACCAGCGTCAGGAAACACTTGTCCTGTTTCCTGACAAACCTTACCTAACCTAACCTGAAGACCAGCGTCAGGAAACACTTGTCCTGTTTCCTGACAAACCTTACCTAACCTAACCTGAAGACCAGCGTCAGGAAACACTTGTTATGTTTCCTGACAAACCTTACCTAACCTAACCTGAAGACCAGCGTCAGGAAACACTTGTTCTGTTTCCTGACAAACCTTACCTAACCTAACCTGAAGACCAGCGTCAGTAAACACTTGTTCTGTTTCCTGACAAACCTTACCTAACCTAACCTGAAGACCAGCGTCAGGAAACACTTGTCCTGTTTCCTGACAAACCTTACCTAACCTAACCTGAAAACCAGCGTCAGGAAACACTTGTTCTGTTTCCTGACAAACCTTACCTAACCTAACCTGAAGATCAGCGTCAGGAAACACTTGTTCTGTTTCCTGACAAACCTTACCTAACCTAACCTGAAGCCCAGCGTCAGGAAACACTTGTTCTGTTTCCTGACAAACCTTACCTAACCTAACCTGAAGACCAGCGTCAGGAAACACTTGTCCTGTTTCCTGACAAACCTTACCTAATTTACATTTGTTTCCTCTCCTCCTCCAGGCTATAATTTACATATGTTTCCCCTCCTCCTCCAGGGTATAATTTACATTTGTTTCCCCTCCTCCTCCAGGGTATAATTTATATTTGTTTCCCCTCCTCCTCCAGGCTATAATTTACATTTGTTTCCTCTCCTCCTCCAGGCTATAATTTACATTTGTTTCCCCTCCTCCTCCAGGCTATAATTTACATTTGTTTCCCTTCCTCCACCAGGGTATAATTTACATTTGTTTCCCTCCTCCTCCAGGCTATAATTTACATTTGTTTCCTCTCCTCCTCCAGGCTATAATTTACATTTGTTTCCCTCCTCCTCCAGTCTATAATTTACATTTGTTTCCCTCCTCCTCCAGGCTATAATTTACATTTGTTTCCCTCCTCCTCCAGGCTATAATTTACATTTGTTTCCCTCCTCCTCCAGGCTATAATTTACATTTGTTTCCCCTCCTCCTCCAGGCTATAATTTACATTTGTTTCCCTTCCTCCTCCAGGCTATAATTTACATTTGTTTCCCTTCTTCCTCCAGGCTATAATTTACATTTGTTCCATTTCCTCCTCCAGGCTATAATTTACATTTGTTCCCCTTCCTCCTCAGGCTATAATTTACATTTGTTCCCCTTCCTCCTCCAGGCTATAATTTACATTTGTTTCCCCTCCTCCTCCAGGCTATAATTTACATTTGTTTCCCTTCCTCCTCCAGGCTATAATTTACATTTGTTTCCTCTCCTCCAGGCTATAATTTACATTTGTTTCCTCTCCTCCTCCAGGCTATAATTTACATTTGTTTCCTCTCCTCCAGGCTATAATTTACATTTGTTTCCCTTCCTCCTCCAGGCTATAATTTACATTTGTTTCCCCTCCTCCAGGCTATAATTTACATTTGTTTCCTCTCCTCCTCCAGGCTATAATTTACATTTGTTTCCCCTCCTCCTCCAGGCTATAATTTACATTTGTTTCCCCTCCTCCTCCAGGCTATGATTTACATTTGTTTCTTCTCCTCCTCCAGGCTATAATTTACATTTGTTTCCCTCCTCATCCAGGCTATAATTTACATTTGTTTCCTCTCCTCCTCCAGGCTATAATTTACATTTGTTTCCCTCCTCCTCCAGGCTATAATTTACATTTGTTTCCTCTCCTCCTCCAGGCTATAATTTACATTTGTTTCCCCTCCTCCTCCAGGCTATAATTTACATTTGTTTCCTCTCCTCCTCCAGCCTATAATTTACATTTGTTTCCCCTCCTCCTCCAGGCTATAATTTACATTTGTTTCCTCTCCTCCTCCAGGCTATAATTTACATTTGTTTCCCTTCCTCCTCCAGGCTATAATTTACATTTGTTTCCCTTCCTCCACCAGGCTATAATTTACATTTGTTTCCCTTCCTCCTCCAGGCTATAATTTACATTTGTTTCCCTTCCTCCTCCAGGCTATAATTTACATTTGTTTCCCTTCCTCCTCCAGGCTATAATTTACATTTGTTTCCTATCCTCCTCCAGGCTATAATTTACATTTGTTTCCTCTCCTCCTCCAGGCTATAATTTACATTTGTTTCATTCCTCCTCCAGGCTATAATTTACATTTGTTTCCCTCCTCCTCCAGGCTATAATTTACATTTGTTTCATTCCTCCTCCAGGCTATAATTTACATTTGTTTCCCTTCCTCCTCCAGGCTATAATTTACATTTGTTTCCTCTCCTCCTTCAGGCTATAATTTACATTTGTTTCCTCTCCTCCTCCAGGCTATAATTTACATTTGTTTCCTCTCTTCCTCCAGGCTATAATTTACATTTGTTTCCCCTCCTCCTAAAGGCTATAATTTACATTTGTTTCCTCTCCTCCTCCAGGCTATAATTTACATTTGTTTCCCCTCCTCCTCCAGGCTATAATTTACATTTGTTTCCTCTCCTCCTCCAGGCTATAATTTACATTTGTTTCCCCTCCTCCTCCAGGGTATAATTTACATTTGTTTCCCTTCCTCCTCCAGGCTATAATTTGCATTTGTTTCCCTTCCTCCTCCAGGCTATAATTTACATTTGTTTCCTCTCCTCCTCCAGGCTATAATTTACATTTGTTTCCCTCCTCCTCCAGGCTATAATTTACATTTGTTTCCTCTCCTCCTCCAGGCTATAATTTACATTTGTTTCCCTTCCTCCTCCAGGCTATAATTTACATTTGTTTCCTCTCCTCCTCCAGGCTATAATTTACATTTGTTTCCCTTCCTCCTCCAGGTTATAATTTACATTTGTTTCCTCTCCTCCTCCAGGCTATAATTTACATTTGTTTCCCTCCTCCTCCAAGCTATAATTTACATTTATTTCCCTCCTCCTCCAGGCTATAATTTACATTTGTTTCCCTCCTCCTCCAGGCTATAATTTACATTTGTTTCCCTCCTCCTCCAGGCTATAATTTACATTTGTTTCCTCTCCTCCTCCAGGCTATAATTTACATTTGTTTCCTCTCCTCCTCCAGGCTATAATTTACATTTGTTTCCTCTCCTCCTCCAGGCTATAATTTACATTTGTTTCCCTCCTCCTCCAGGCTATAATTTACATTTGTTTCCTCTCCTCCTCCAGGCTATAATTTACATTTGTTTCCTCTCCTCCTCCAGGCTATAATTTACATTTGTTTCCCTCCTCCTCCAGGCTATAATTTACATTTGTTTCGCTCCTCCTCCAGGCTATAATTTACATTTGTTTCCCTCCTCCTCCAGGCTATAATTTACATTTGTTTCCCTCCTATTCCAGGCTATAATTTACATTTGTTTCCTCTCCTCCTCCACGCTATAATTTACATTTGTTTCCTCTCCTCCTCCAGGCAATAATTTACATTTGTTTCCCCTCCTCCTCCAGGCTATAATTTACATTTGTTTCCTCTCCTCCTCCAGGCTATAATTTACATTTGTTTCCCTTCCTCCTCCAGGCTATAATTTACATTTGTTTCCTCTCCTCCTCCAGGCTATAATTTACATTTGTTTCGTCTCCTCCTCCAGGCTATAATTTACATTTGTTTCCCCTCCTCCTCCAGGCTATAATTTACATTTGTTTCCCCTCCTCCAGGCTATAATTTACATTTGTTTCCTCTTCTCCTCCAGGCTATAATTTACATTTGTTTCCTCTCCTTTTCCAGGCTATAATTTACATTTGTTTCCTCTCCTCCTCCAGGCTATAATTTACATTTGTTTCCCTTCCTCCTCCAGGCTATAATTTACATTTGTTTCCTCTCCTCCTCCAGGCTATAATTTACATTTGTTTCCTCTCCTCCTCCAGGCTATAATTTACATTTGTTTCCTCTCCTCCTCCAGGCTATAATTTACATTTGTTTCCCCTCCTCCTCCAGGCTATAATTTACATTTGTTTCCTCTCCTCCTCCAGGCTATAATTTACATTTGTTTCCCCTCCTCCTCCAGGCTATAATTTACATTTGTTTCCCCTCCTCCTCCAGGCTATAATTTACATTTGTTTCCTCTCCTCCTCCAGGCTATAATTTACATTTGTTTCCCCTCCTCCTCCAGGCTATAATTTACATTTGTTTCCCCTCCTCCTCCAGGCTATAATTTACATTTGTTTCCTCTCCTCCTCCAGGCTATAATTTACATTTGTTTCCCCTCCTCCTCCAGGCTATAATTTACATTTGTTTCCCCTCCTCCTCCAGGCTATAATTTACATTTGTTTCTCCTCCTCCTCCAGGCTATAATTTACATTTGTTTCCCTTCCTCCTCCAGGCTATAATTTACATTTGTTTCCCTCCTCCTCCAGGCTATAATTTACATTTGTTTCCTCTCCTCCTCCAGGCTATAATTTACATTTGTTTCCTCTCCTCCTCCAAGCTATAATTTACATTTGTTTCCCCTCCTCCTCCAGGCTATAACTTACATTTGTTTCCTCTCCTCCTCCAGGCTATAATTTACATTTGTTTCCTCTCCTCCTCCAGGCTATAATTTACATTTGTTTCCTCTCCTCCTCCAGGCTATAATTTACATTTGTTTCCTCTCCTCCTCCAGGCTATAATTTACATTTGTTTCCCTTCCTCCTCCAGGCTATAATTTACATTTGTTTCCCCTCCTCCAGGCTATAATTTACATTTGTTTCCTCTCCTCCTCCAGGCTATAATTTACATTTGTTTCCCCTCCTCCTCCAGGCTATAATTTACATTTGTTTCCCCTCCTCCTCCAGGCTATGATTTACATTTGTTTCTTCTCCTCCTCCAGGCTATAATTTACATTTGTTTCCCTCCTCATCCAGGCTATAATTTACATTTGTTTCCTCTCCTCCTCCAGGCTATAATTTACATTTGTTTCCCTCCTCCTCCAGGCTATAATTTACATTTGTTTCCTCTCCTCCTCCAGGCTATAATTTACATTTGTTTCCCCTCCTCCTCCAGGCTATAATTTACATTTGTTTCCTCTCCTCCTCCAGCCTATAATTTACATTTGTTTCCCCTCCTCCTCCAGGCTATAATTTACATTTGTTTCCTCTCCTCCTCCAGGCTATAATTTACATTTGTTTCCCTTCCTCCTCCAGGCTATAATTTACATTTGTTTCCCTTCCTCCACCAGGCTATAATTTACATTTGTTTCCCTTCCTCCTCCAGGCTATAATTTACATTTGTTTCCCTTCCTCCTCCAGGCTATAATTTACATTTGTTTCCCTTCCTCCTCCAGGCTATAATTTACATTTGTTTCCTATCCTCCTCCAGGCTATAATTTACATTTGTTTCCTCTCCTCCTCCAGGCTATAATTTACATTTGTTTCATTCCTCCTCCAGGCTATAATTTACATTTGTTTCCCTCCTCCTCCAGGCTATAATTTACATTTGTTTCATTCCTCCTCCAGGCTATAATTTACATTTGTTTCCCTTCCTCCTCCAGGCTATAATTTACATTTGTTTCCTCTCCTCCTTCAGGCTATAATTTACATTTGTTTCCTCTCCTCCTCCAGGCTATAATTTACATTTGTTTCCTCTCTTCCTCCAGGCTATAATTTACATTTGTTTCCCCTCCTCCTAAAGGCTATAATTTACATTTGTTTCCTCTCCTCCTCCAGGCTATAATTTACATTTGTTTCCCCTCCTCCTCCAGGCTATAATTTACATTTGTTTCCTCTCCTCCTCCAGGCTATAATTTACATTTGTTTCCCCTCCTCCTCCAGGGTATAATTTACATTTGTTTCCCTTCCTCCTCCAGGCTATAATTTGCATTTGTTTCCCTTCCTCCTCCAGGCTATAATTTACATTTGTTTCCTCTCCTCCTCCAGGCTATAATTTACATTTGTTTCCCTCCTCCTCCAGGCTATAATTTACATTTGTTTCCTCTCCTCCTCCAGGCTATAATTTACATTTGTTTCCCTTCCTCCTCCAGGCTATAATTTACATTTGTTTCCTCTCCTCCTCCAGGCTATAATTTACATTTGTTTCCCTTCCTCCTCCAGGTTATAATTTACATTTGTTTCCTCTCCTCCTCCAGGCTATAATTTACATTTGTTTCCCTCCTCCTCCAAGCTATAATTTACATTTATTTCCCTCCTCCTCCAGGCTATAATTTACATTTGTTTCCCTCCTCCTCCAGGCTATAATTTACATTTGTTTCCCTCCTCCTCCAGGCTATAATTTACATTTGTTTCCTCTCCTCCTCCAGGCTATAATTTACATTTGTTTCCTCTCCTCCTCCAGGCTATAATTTACATTTGTTTCCTCTCCTCCTCCAGGCTATAATTTACATTTGTTTCCCTCCTCCTCCAGGCTATAATTTACATTTGTTTCCTCTCCTCCTCCAGGCTATAATTTACATTTGTTTCCTCTCCTCCTCCAGGCTATAATTTACATTTGTTTCCCTCCTCCTCCAGGCTATAATTTACATTTGTTTCGCTCCTCCTCCAGGCTATAATTTACATTTGTTTCCCTCCTCCTCCAGGCTATAATTTACATTTGTTTCCCTCCTATTCCAGGCTATAATTTACATTTGTTTCCTCTCCTCCTCCACGCTATAATTTACATTTGTTTCCTCTCCTCCTCCAGGCAATAATTTACATTTGTTTCCCCTCCTCCTCCAGGCTATAATTTACATTTGTTTCCTCTCCTCCTCCAGGCTATAATTTACATTTGTTTCCCTTCCTCCTCCAGGCTATAATTTACATTTGTTTCCTCTCCTCCTCCAGGCTATAATTTACATTTGTTTCGTCTCCTCCTCCAGGCTATAATTTACATTTGTTTCCCCTCCTCCTCCAGGCTATAATTTACATTTGTTTCCCCTCCTCCAGGCTATAATTTACATTTGTTTCCTCTTCTCCTCCAGGCTATAATTTACATTTGTTTCCTCTCCTTTTCCAGGCTATAATTTACATTTGTTTCCTCTCCTCCTCCAGGCTATAATTTACATTTGTTTCCCTTCCTCCTCCAGGCTATAATTTACATTTGTTTCCTCTCCTCCTCCAGGCTATAATTTACATTTGTTTCCTCTCCTCCTCCAGGCTATAATTTACATTTGTTTCCTCTCCTCCTCCAGGCTATAATTTACATTTGTTTCCCCTCCTCCTCCAGGCTATAATTTACATTTGTTTCCTCTCCTCCTCCAGGCTATAATTTACATTTGTTTCCCCTCCTCCTCCAGGCTATAATTTACATTTGTTTCCCCTCCTCCTCCAGGCTATAATTTACATTTGTTTCCTCTCCTCCTCCAGGCTATAATTTACATTTGTTTCCCCTCCTCCTCCAGGCTATAATTTACATTTGTTTCCCCTCCTCCTCCAGGCTATAATTTACATTTGTTTCCTCTCCTCCTCCAGGCTATAATTTACATTTGTTTCCCCTCCTCCTCCAGGCTATAATTTACATTTGTTTCCCCTCCTCCTCCAGGCTATAATTTACATTTGTTTCTCCTCCTCCTCCAGGCTATAATTTACATTTGTTTCCCTTCCTCCTCCAGGCTATAATTTACATTTGTTTCCCTCCTCCTCCAGGCTATAATTTACATTTGTTTCCTCTCCTCCTCCAGGCTATAATTTACATTTGTTTCCTCTCCTCCTCCAAGCTATAATTTACATTTGTTTCCCCTCCTCCTCCAGGCTATAACTTACATTTGTTTCCTCTCCTCCTCCAGGCTATAATTTACATTTGTTTCCTCTCCTCCTCCAGGCTATAATTTACATTTGTTTCCTCTCCTCCTCCAGGCTATAATTTACATTTGTTTCCTCTCCTCCTCCAGGCTATAATTTACATTTGTTTCCCCTCCTCCTCCAGGCTATAATTTACATTTGTTTCCCTCCTCCTCCAGGCTATAATTTACATTTGTTTCCCCTCCTCCTCCAGGGTATAATTTACATTTGTTTCCCCTCCTCCTCCAGGCTATAATTTACATTTGTTTCCCCTCCTCCTCCAGGCTATAATTTACATTTGTTTCCTCTCCTCCTCCAGGCTATAATTTACATTTGTTTCCTCTCCTCCTCCAGGCTATAATTTACATTTGTTTCCTCTCCTCCTCCAGGCTATAATTTACATTTGTTTCCCCTCCTCCTCCAGGCTATAATTTACATTTGTTTCCCCTCCTCCTCCAGGCTATAATTTACATTTGTTTCCTCTCCTCCTCCACGCTATAATTTACATTTGTTTCCTCTCCTCCTCCAGTGTATAATTTACATTTGTTTCCCCTCCTCCTCCAGGCTATAATTTACATTTGTTTCCCTCCTCCTCCAAGCTATAATTTACATTTGTTTCCTCTCCTCCTCCAGGCTATAATTTACATTTGTTTCCCCTCCTCCAGGCTATAATTTACATTTGTTTCCTCTCCTCCTCCAGGCTATAATTTACATTTGTTTCCCCTCCTCCTCCAGGCTATAATTTACATTTGTTTCCTCTCCTCCTCCAGGCTATAATTTACATTTGTTTCCCCTCCTCCTCCAGGCTATAATTTACATTTGTTTCCCTTCCTCCTCCAGGCTATAATTTACATTTGTTTCCATTCCTTCTCCAGGCTATAATTTACATTTGTTTCCCTTCCTCCTCCAGGCTATAATTTACATTTGTTTCCTCTCCTCCTCCAGGGTATAATTTACATTTGTTTCCCCTCCTCCTCCAGGCTATAATTTACATTTGTTTCCCTTCCTCCTCCAGGCTATAATTTACATTTGTTTCCTCTCCTCCTCCAGGCTATAATTTACATTTGTTTCCTCTCCTCCTCCAGGCTATAATTTACATTTGTTTCCCTTCCTCCTCCAGGCTATAATTTACATTAGTTTCCTCTCCTCCTCCAGGCTATAATTTACATTTGTTTTCCTTCCTCCTCCAGGCTATAATTTACATTTGTTTCCTCTCCTCCTCCAGGCTATAATTTACATTTGTTTCCTCTCCTCCTCCAGGCTATAATTTACATTTGTTTCCTCTCATCGTCCAGGCTATAATTTACATTTGTTTCCCTACTCCTCCAGGCTATAATTTACATTTGTTTCCTCTCATCCTCCAGGCTATAATTTACATTTGTTTCCCCTCCTCCTCCAGGCTATAATTTACATTTTTTCCCCTCCTCCAGGCTATAATTTACATTTGTTTCCTCTCCTCCTCCAGGCTATAATTTACATTTGTTTCCTCTCCTCCTCCAGGCTATAATTTACATTTGTTTCCCTCCTCCTCCAGGCTATAATTTACATTTGTTTCCCTTCCTCCTCCAGGCTATAATTTACATTTGTTTCCCTTCCTCCTCCAGATTATAATTTACATTTGTTTCCCTTCCTCCTCCAGGTTATAATTTACATTTGTTTCCCTTCCTCCTCCAGGCTATAATTTACATTTGTTTCCCTCCTCCTCCAGGCTATAATTTACATTTGATTCCCTCCTCCTCCAGGCTATAATTTACATTTGTTTCCCTTCCTCCTCCAGATTATAATTTACATTTGTTTCCCTTCCTCCTCCAGGCTATAATTTACATTTATTTCCCTTCCTCCTCCAGGTTATAATTTACATTTGTTTCCCTTCCTCCTCCAGGCTATAATTTACATTTATTTCCCTTCCTCCTCCAGGCTATAATTTACATTTGTTTCTCTTCCTCCTCCAGGCTATAATTTACATTTGTTTCCCTTCCTCCTCCAGGCTATAATTTACATTTGTTTCCCCTCCTCCTCCAGGCTATAATTTACATTTGTTTCCTCTCCTCCTCCAGGGTATAATTTACATTTGTTTCCTCTCCTCCTCCAGGCTATAAGTTACATTTGATTCCTCTCCTCCTCCAGGCTATAATTTACATTTGTTTTCCTTCCTCCTCCAGGCTATAATTTACATTTGTTCCCCTCCTCCTCCAGGCTATAATTTACATTTGTTTCCCTTCCTCCTCCAGGCTATAATTTACATTTGTTTCCCTCCTCCTCCAGGCTATAATTTACATTTGTTTCCCTCCTCCTCCAGGCTATAATTTACATTTGTTTCCCTCCTCCTCCAGGCTATAATTTACATTTGTTTCCCTCCTCCTCCAGGCTATAATTTACATTTGTTTCCCTCCTCCTCCAGGCTATAATTTACATTTGTTTCCCTCCTCCTCCAGGCTATAATTTACATTTGTTTCCCTCCTCCTCCAGGCTATAATTTACATTTGTTTCCTCTCCTCCTCCAGGCTATAATTTACATTTGTTTCCCTCCTCCTCCAGGCTATAATTTACATTTGTTTCCTCTCCTCCTCCAGGCTATAATTTACATTTGTTTCCCTCCTCCAGGGTATAATTTACATTTGTTTCCCTCCTCCTCCAGGCTATAATTTACATTTGTTTCCCTCCTCCAGGCTATAATTTACATTTGTTTCCCTCCTCCTCCAGGCTATAATTTACATTTGTTTCCCCTCCTCCTCCAGGCTATAATTTACATTTGTTTCCCTCCTCCAGGCTATAATTTACATTTGTTTCCCTCCTCCTCCAGGCTATAATTTACATTTGTTTCCCCTCCTCCTCCAGGCTATAATTTACATTTGTTTCCCTTCCTCCTCCAGGCTATAATTTACATTTGTTTCCCTTCCTCCTCCAGGCTATAAAATACATTTGTTTCCCTTCCTCCTCCAGGCTATAATTTACATTTGTTTCACCTCCTCCTCCAGGCTATAATTTACATTTGTTTCCTCTCCTCCTCCAGGCTATAATTTACATTTGTTTCCCTTCCTCCTCCAGGCTATAATTTACATTTGTTTCCCTTCCTCCTCCAGTGTATAATTTACATTTGTTTCCCCTCCTTCTCCAGGCTATAATTTACATTTGTTTCCTCTCCTCCTCCAGGCAATAATTTACATTTGTTTCCCTTCCTCCTCCAGGCTATAATTTACATTTGTTTCCCTTCCTCCCCCAGTGTATAATTTACATTTGTTTCCCCTCCTCCTCCAGGCTATAATTTACATTTGTTTCCTCTTCTCCTCCAGGCTATAATTTACATTTGTTTACCCTCCTCCTCCAGGCTATAATTTACATTTGTTTCCCCTCCTCCTCCAGGCTATAATTTACATTTGTTTCCCTTCCTCCTCCAGGCTATAATTTACATTTGTTTCCTCTCCTCCTCCAGGCTATAATTTACATTTGTTTCCTCTCCTCCTCCAGGCTATAATTTACATTTGTTTCCCTTCCTCCTCCAGGTTATAATTTACATTTGTTTCCTCTCCTCCTCCAGGCTATAATTTACATATGTTTCCCTTCCTCCTCCAGGCTATAATTTACATTTATTTCCTCTCCTCCTCCAGGCTATAATTTCCATTTGTTTCCCTCCTCCTCCAGGCTATAATTTACATTTGTTTCCTCTACTCCTCCAGGCTACAATTTACATTTGTTTCCCTTCCTCCTCCAGGCTATAATTTACATTTGTTTCCCTTCCTCCTCCAGGCTATAATTTACATTTGTTTCCCCTCCTCCTCCAGGCTATAATTTACATTTGTTTCCTCTCCTCCTCCAGGCTATAATTTACATTTGTTTCCCTCCTCCTCCAGGCTATAATTTACAATTGTTTCCCCTCCTCCTCCAGGCTATAATTTACATTTGTTTCCCCTCCTCCTCAAGGCTATAATTTACATTTGTTTCCCCTCCTATTCCAGGCTATAATTTACATTTGTTTCCCTCCTCCTCCAGGCTATAATTTACATTTGTTTCCCCTCCTCCTCCAGGCTATAATTTACATTTGCTTCCCCTCCTCCACCAGGCTATAATTTACATTTGTTTCCCTCCTCCTCCAGGCTATAATTTACAATTGTTTCCTCTCCTCCTCCAGGCTATAATTTACATTTGTTTCCCCTCCTCCTCCAGGCTATAATTTACATTTGTTTCCTCTCCTCCACCAGGCTATAATTTACATTTGTTTCCCCTCCTCCTCCAGGCTATAATTTACATTTGTTTCCCCTCCTCCTCCAGGCTATAACTTACATTTGTTTCCTCTCCTCCTCCAGGCTATAATTTACATTTGTTTCTTCTCCTCCTCCAGTGTATAATTTACATTTGTTTCCCTTCCTCCTCCAGGCTATAATTTACATTTGTTTCCCTCCTCCTCAAGGCTATAATTTACATTTGTTTCCTCTCCTCCACCAGGCTATAATTTACATTTGTTTCCTCTCCTCCTCCAGGCTATAATTTACAATTGTTTCCTCTCCTCCTCCAGGCTATAATTTACATTTGTTTCCCCTCCTCCTCCAGGCTATAATTTACAATTGTTTCCTCTCCTCCTCCAGGCTATAATTTACATTTGTTTCCCTTCCTCCTCCAGGCTATAATTTACATTTGTTTCCTCTCCTCCACCAGGCTATAATTTACATTTGTTTCCCCTCCTCCTCCAGGCTATAATTTACATTTGTTTCCCCTCCTCCTCCAGGCTATAACTTACATTTGTTTCCTCTCCTCCTCCAGGCTATAATTTACATTTGTTTCTTCTCCTCCTCCAGTGTATAATTTACATTTGTTTCCCTTCCTCCTCCAGGCTATAATTTACATTTGTTTCCCTCCTCCTCAAGGCTATAATTTACATTTGTTTCCTCTCCTCCACCAGGCTATAATTTACATTTGTTTCCTCTCCTCCTCCAGGCTATAATTTACAATTGTTTCCTCTCCTCCTCCAGGCTATAATTTACATTTGTTTCCCCTCCTCCTCCAGGCTATAATTTACAATTGTTTCCTCTCCTCCTCCAGGCTATAATTTACATTTGTTTCCCTTCCTCCTCCAGGCTATAATTTACATTTGTTTCCTCTCCTCCACCAGGCTATAATTTACATTTGTTTCCCCTCCTCCTCCAGGCTATAATTTACATTTGTTTCCCCTCCTCCTCCAGGCTATAACTTACATTTGTTTCCTCTCCTCCTCCAGGCTATAATTTACATTTGTTTCCCCTCCTCCAGGCTATAATTTACATTTGTTTCCCCTCCTCCTCCAGGCTATAATTTGCATTTGTTTCCCCTCCTCCAGGCTATAATTTACATTTGTTTCTCCTCCTCCTCCAGGCTATAATTTACATTTGTTTCCCTCCTCCTCCAAGCTATAATTTACATTTGTTTCCCTCCTCCTCCAGGGTATAATTTACATTTGTTTCCCTCCTCCTCCAGGCTATAATTTAAATTTGTTTCCCTTCCTCCTCCAGGGTATAATTTACATTTGTTTCCCTCCTCCTCCAGGCTATAATTTACATTTGTTTCCCCTCCTCCTCCAGGCTATAATTTACATTTGTTTCCCCTCCTCCTCCAGGCTATAATTTACATTTGTTTCCCTCCTCCTCCAGGCTATAATTTACATTTGTTTCCCTCCTCCTCCAGGGTATAATTTACATTTGTTTCTCTCCTCCTCCAGGCTATAATTTACATTTGTTTCACCTCCTCCTCCAGGCTATAATTTACATTTGTTTCCCCTCCTCCTCCAGGCTATAATTTACATTTGTTTCCCTTCCTCCTCCAGGCTATAATTTACATTTGTTTCCCTTCCTCCTCCAGGCTATAATTTACATTTGTTTCCCCTCCTCCTCCAGGCTATAATTTACATTTGTTTCCCCTCCTCCTCCAGGCTATAATTTACATTTGTTTCCCTTCCTCCTCAAGGCTATAATTTACATTTGTTTCCCCTCCTCCTCCAGGCTATAATTTACATATGTTTCCCCTCCTCCTCCAGGCTATAATTTACATTTGTTTCCCCTCCTCCTCCAGGTTATAATTTACATTTGTTTCCCTTCCTCCTCAAGGCTATAATTTACATTTGTTTCCCCTCCTCCTCCAGGCTATAATTTACATTTGTTTCCCTCCTCCTCCAGGCTATAATTTACATTTGTTTCCCTTCCTCCTCCAGGCTATAATTTACATTTGTTTCCCCTCCTCCTCCAGGCTATAATTTACATTTGTTTCCCTTCCTCCTCCAGGCTATAATTTACATTTGTTTCCCTTCCTCCTCCAGGCTATAATTTACATTTGTTTCCCCTCCTCCTCCAGGCTATAATTTACATTTGTTTCCCCTCCTCCTCCAGGCTATAATTTACATTTGTTTCCCTTCCTCCTCCAGGCTCTAATTTACATTTGTTTCCCCTCCTCCTCCAGGCTATAATTTACATTTGTTTCCCCTCCTCCTCCAGGCTATAATTTACATTTGTTTCCCTTCCTCCTCCAGGCTATAATTTACATTTGTTTCCCCTCCTCCTCCAGGCTATAATTTACATTTGTTTCCCTTCCTCCTCCGGCTATAATTTACATTTGTTTCCCCTCCTCCTCCAGGCTATAATTTACATTTGTTTCCCCTCCTCCTCCAGGCTATAATTTACATTTGTTTCCCTTCCTCCTCCAGGCTATAATTTACATTTGTTTCCCCTCCTCCTCCAGGCTATAATTTACATTTGTTTCCCCTCCTCCTCCAGGCTATAATTTACATTTGTTTCCCCTCCTCCTCCAGGCTATAATTTACATTTGTTTCCCCTCCTCCAGGCTATAATTTACATTTGTTTCCCCTCCTCCTCCAGGCTATAATTTACATTTGTTTCCCCTCCTCCAGGCTATAATTTACATTTGTTTCCCCTCCTCCTCCAGGCTATAATTTACATTTGTTTCCCTTCCTCCTACAGGCTATAATTTACATTTGTTTCCCCTCCTCCAGGCTATAATTTACATTTGTTTCCCTTCTTCCTCCAGGCTATAATTTACATTTGTTTCCCTTCCTCCTCCAGGCTGTAATTTACATTTGTTTCCCCTCCTCCTCCAGGCTATAATTTACATTTGTTTCCCTTCCTCCTCCAGGCTATAATTTACATTTGTTTCCTCTCCTCCTCCAGGCTATAATTTACATTTGTTTCCCCTCCTCCTCCAGGCTATAATTTACATTTGTTTCCCTTCCTCCTCCAGGCTATAATTTACATTTGTTTCCCCTCCTCCTCCAGGCTATAATTTACATTTGTTTCCCTCCTCCTCCAGGCTATAATTTACATTTGTTTCCCCTCCTCCTCCAGGCTATAATTTACATTTGTTTCCTCTCCTCCTCCAGGCTATAATTTACATTTGTTTCCCTTCCTCCTCCAGGCTATAATTTACATTTGTTTCCCTCCTCCTCCAGGCTATAATTTACATTTGTTTCCCCTCCTCCTCCAGGCTATAATTTACATTTGTTTCCCTTCCTCCTCCAGGCTATAATTTACATTTGTTTCCCTCCTCCTCCAGGCTATAATTTACATTTGTTTCCTCTCCTCCTCCAGGCTATAATTTACATTTGTTTCCCTTCCTCCTCCAGGCTATAATTTACATTTGTTTCCCTCCTCCTCCACGCTATAATTTACATTTGTTTCCCCTCCTCCAGGCTATAATTTACATTTGTTTCCCCTCCTCCTCCAGGCTATAATTTACATTTGTTTCCCCTACTCCTCCAGGCTATAATTTACATTTGTTTCCCTCCTCCTCCAGGCTATAATTTACATTTGTTTCCCTCCTCCTCCAGGCTATAATTTACATTTGTTTCCCCTCCTCCTCCAGGCTATAATTTACATTTGTTTCCCTTCCTCCTCCAGGCTATAATTTACATTTGTTTCCCTTCCTCCTCCAGGCTATAATTTACATTTGTTTCCCTTCCTCCTCCAGGCTATAATTTACATTTGTTTCCCCTCCTCCAGGCTATAATTTACATTTGTTTCCCCTCCTCCTCCAGGCTATAATTTACATTTGTTTCCCCTCCTCCAGGCTATAATTTACATTTGTTTCCCCTCCTCCTCCAGGCTATAATTTACATTTGTTTCCCTTCCTCCTGCAGGCTATAATTTACATTTGTTTCCCCTCCTCCAGGCTATAATTTACATTTGTTTCCCTTCTTCCTCCAGGCTATAATTTACATTTGTTTCCCTTCCTCCTCCAGGCTGTAATTTACATTTGTTTCCCCTCCTCCTCCATGCTATAATTTACATTTGTTTCCCTTCCTCCTCCAGGCTATAATTTACATTTGTTTCCCCTCCTCCTCCAGGCTATAATTTACATTTGTTTCCCCTCCTCCTCCAGGCTATAATTTACATTTGTTTCCCTCCCTCCTCCAGGCTATAATTTACATTTGTTTCCCCTCCTCCTCCAGGCTATAATTTACATTTGTTTCCCTCCTCCTCCAGGCTATAATTTACATTTGTTTCCCCTCCTCCTCCAGGCTATAATTTACATTTGTTTCCTCTCCTCCTCCAGGCTATAATTTACATTTGTTTCCCTTCCTCCTCCAGGCTATAATTTACATTTGTTTCCCTCCTCCTCCAGGCTATAATTTACATTTGTTTCCCCTCCTCCTCCAGGCTATAATTTACATTTGTTTCCCTTCCTCCTCCAGGCTATAATTTACATTTGTTTCCCTCCTCCTCCAGGCTATAATTTACATTTGTTTCCTCTCCTCCTCCAGGCTATAATTTACATTTGTTTCCCCTCCTCCTCCAGGCTATAATTTACATTTGTTTCCCTCCTCTTCCAGGCTATAATTTACATTTGTTTCCCCTCCTCCTCCAGGCTATAATTTACATTTGTTTCCCGTCCTCCTGCAGGCTATTATTTACATTTGTTTCCCCTACTCCTCCAGGCTATAATTTACATTTGTTTCCCTCCTCCTCCAGGCTATAATTTACATTTGTTTCCCTCCTCCTCCAGGCTATAATTTATATTTGTTTCCCCTCCTCCTCCAGGCTATAATTTACATTTGTTTCCCTTC
>NC_091353.1:5283476-5305976 GCF_038502225.1 Cherax quadricarinatus
AAATTTTTTTTTTTAATTTCGATGCATAACTTCAGAATTTTCTAAATTTCTTAAATTTTGAGGTATAACTTTTAAATTCTATTTTTCTTTTAATTTGAAGGGGTAACTTTTAATTTTTTTTTAATTTCAAGGGAAAAATGTTCATTTTTTTATTTTGAAAGGTAACTTTTAAATTTTCGATTTTTTTTTAATTTCGTGGGGTAACTTTTAAAGTTTCGTTTTTAATTTTGAGAGGCAACTCTTAATTTCGATGGGTGACATTTGTGATTTAATTGCGAGAGGTAACTGATTTTTTTTAATTTCGAGAAGCACTTCTGATTTTTTTTTTAAATTTCGAGAGGTAACAATTAAATTTTCGATTTTTTGTTTCGAGGGATAACTTTTAATTTGTTTTTAACTTCGAGGAGTAACTTTTAAATTTTCGAAATTTTGAATTCCGAGGAGTTGCTTTTAATTTCAGAAAATTTTGAATTTTTTGGGATTGTACTTGAATTATCTCTAAATTATAAATTTTGAGGGGTATCTTTTAAATTTTGAAAAGTAACTTACATTTTCGAAATTTCTGAACTTCGAGAGTAGGCTGGCGACGTAAAAGGGTAGACCTCATAATAAAAAAATTAACATTGCCACAGAAAAAGAATAGGAATCCCCTAAAAACAGACTAAATGGATTTATTATGGAGAGTCAAGGGGGTTTAATTGCATAGTTGCACGCTTGTTCCCAGGCCGCCTTCACTGATTAATATTACTGTAGACTTTAAACTTTGAAAGTTTACTTTGACAGGTCTAGTGACCTACACTGGGTAGGTCTAGTGACCTACACTGGGTATGTCTAGTGACCTACACTGGGTAGGTCTAGTGACCTACACTGGGTAGGTCTAGTGACCTACACTGGGTAGGTCTAGTGACCTACACTGGGTATGTCTAGTGACCTACACTAGGTAGGTCTAGTGACCTACACTAGGTAGGTCTAGTGACCTACACTGGGTAGGTCTAGTGACCTACACTAGGTAGGTCTAGTGACCTACACTGGGCAGGTCTAGTGACCCATACTGGGCAGGTCCTTATCAAATCCAAACCCATCCATACGTTCACAGGGAGAGCCCGGCGTTCCCTATGATAGTATTTGAGTGGACCTCCTCCACTTTTCTGCAACATATATATATATATATATATATATATATATATATATATATATATATATATATATATATATATATATATATATATATATATATATATGGTAGGTAGTAGGTTGGTAGACAGCAACCACCCTGGGAGGTACTACCGTCCTGCCAAGTGAGTGTAAAACGAAAGCCTGTAATTGTTTTACATGATGGTAGGATTGCTAGTGTCACTTTTCTGTCTCATAAACATGCAAGATTACAGGTACGTCTTGCTACTTCTACTTACACTTAGATCACACTACACATACATGTACAAGCATATAATGTACACACACCCCTCGGGATTTACTTTTTTCTTACTGGTTCTTGTTCTTGTTTATTTCCTCTTATCTCCATGGGGAAGTGGAACAGAATTCTTCCTCCGTAAGTCATGTGTGTTGTAAGAGGCGACTAAAATGCCGGGAGCAAGGGGATAGTAACCTCTTCTCCTGTATATATTACTAAATTTATGAAGAGAAACTTTCGGTTTTCTTTTTGGGCCACCCTGCCTCGGTGGGATACGGCCGGTTTGTTGAAAGAATATATGACAATTATTGAAACACTAATTACACTTGACCAATAAATCTTAACATTCTACAAGTTAGTTTAGTCTACGTTGAAGAGCCAGTTAGGAACAAACGTGCTTTAAAAATTCAGAAAATAGACCTAAGAGTTGCATATATAATTCACTAATAAGACGGGAATATGTACAAGGATAATAGGTTAGCTAAGTTAGTATCAAGGAGGAATTTTTAAAAAAATAAGTGAGAGAATATCCAATCTGGGTTTTAGAAAATAAACAAACAGAAAACGGGACTGCAAGACAGGAAGGAAATTTTTTTTCTTCTTCTTCTGGGTCTTCTACAGTTGTACGTTCTCCATGGCATCATCTTCTTCTCCCTTTCCATTCCTCTCGGGATAACATGAGTGAAAAATGAGACGTTATAGAGAACCAACTTACCTTTAGCATCTGCCACCTCCGTTCCTCAACCCTCCATGGAGGGGTAACTACACTGGAACAATCTTCCTCGCGCTTGTTAAAAATCATTCACTAATTTTTTTTTTCAGATCTCTCCCTCCTCAGTACCTACCTCGTGGCGAATTTCCTCGAGGGTTTAACTCCATGAGACTCGAGTTCCTTCTCGAGTTGCTTAATCTTCACTCTGGCCATATCGAGTTCATGTTTGACCTTCCAGATGTGAGTGTCGCAGAGAGGGTCACGGCAGCGATGACGACGTAATTTATTTTGAGCCTCAAATACTGCACCTCTGAAGGTCAGAGACTTACCCATACTCTGTCAGGGGAGAAGACAAGCTGTCAGTGTGTGTGTGAGAGGCTGTCAGTGTCTGTGAGAGGCTGTTAGTGTGTGTGAGAGGCTGCTAGTGTGTGTGTGAGAGGCTGTCAGTGTGTGTGTGAGGCTGTTAGTGTGTGTGAGAGGCTGTCAGTGTGTGTGTGAGGCTGTTAGTGTGTGTGAGAGGCTGTTAGTGTGTGTGAGAGGCTGTTAGTGTGTGTGAGAGGCTGTTAGTGTGTGTGAGAGGCTGTCAGTGTGTGTGTGAGGCTGTTAGTGTGTGTGAGAGGCTGTCAGTGTGTGTGAGAGGCTGTTAGTGTGTGTGAGAGGCTGTTAGTGTGTGTGAGAGGCTGTTAGTGTGTGTGAGAGGCTGTCAGTGTGTGTGTGAGGCTGTTAGTGTGTGTGTGAGAGGCTGTCAGTGTGTGAGAGGCTGTTAGTGTGTGTGAGAGCCTGATAGTATGTGTGTGAGAGGCTGTCAGTGTGTGTGTGAGAGGCTGTCAGCGTGTGTGTGTGAGAGGCTGTCAGTGTGTGTGTGAGGCTGTTAGTGTGTGTGAGAGGCTGTCAGTGTGTGTGAGAGGCTGTTAGTGTGTGTGAGAGGCTGTTAGTGTGTGTGAGAGGCTGTTAGTGTGTGTGAGAGGCTGTTAGTGTGTGTGAGAGGCTGTCAGTGTGTGTGAGAGGCTGTCAGTGTGTGTGTGAGAGGCTGTCAGTGTGTGTGTGAGGCTGTTAGTGTGTGTGTGAGAGGCTGTTAGTGTGTGAGAGGCTGTCAGTGTGTGAGAGGCTGTTAGTGTGTGTGAGAGGCTGTTAGTATGTGTGTGAGACGCTGTCAGTGTGTGTGTGAGAGGCTGTTAGTATGTGTGTGAGACGCTGTCAGTGTGTGTGTGTGAGAGGCTGTCAGTGTGTGCGTGAGAGGCTGTCAGTGTGTGTGTGAGGCTGTCAGTGTGTGTGAAAGGCTGTCAGTGTGTGTGCGAGGCTGTCAGTGTGTGTGAGAGACTGTCAGTGTGTGTGAGAGGCGGTCAGTGTGTGTGAGAGGCTGTTAGTGTGTGTGAGAGACTGGTAGTGTGTGTGTGAGAGGCTGTCAGTGTGTGTGAGAGGCTGTTAGCGTGTGTGACAGGCTGTCAGTGTGTGTGTGTGTGTGTGTGTGTGTGTGTGTGTGTGTGTGTGTGTGAGGCTGTCAGTGTGTGTGAGAGGCTGACAGTGTGTGTGAAAGGCTGTCAGTGTGTGTGAGAGGCTGTCAGTGTGTGTGAGGCTGTTAGTGTGTGTGTGAGGCTGTCAGTGTGTGAGAGAGGCTGTCAGTGTGTGTGAGCGGCTGTCAGCGTGCGTGAGAGGCTGTCAGTGTGTGTGTGTGTGTGTGTGAGGCTGTCAGTGTGTGTGAGAGGCTGACAGTGTGTGTGAGAGGCTGTCAGTGTGTGTGTGAGGCTGTCAGTGTGTGAGAAGCTGTCAGTGTGTGTGAGGCTGTCAGTATGTGTGAGAGGCTGTCATTGTGTGTGAGAGGCTGTCAGTGTGTGTGTGTGTGTGAGGCTGTCAGTGTGTGTGTGAGAGGCTGTCAGTGTGCGTGCGAGGCTGTCAGTGTGTGCGAGAGGCTGTTAGTGTGTGTGTGAGGCTGTTAGTGTATGTGAGAGGCTGTCAGTGTGTGTGAAAGGCTGTGAGTGAGTGTGTGTGTGAGAGGCCGTCAGTGTGAGTGTGAGAGGCTGTCAGTGTGTGTGAGAGGCTGTCAGTGTGTGTGAGAGGCTGTCAGTGTGTGTGAGAGGCTGTCAGTGTGTGTGAGGCTGTCAGTGTGTGTGTGAGAGGCTGTCAGTGTGTGAGAGGCTGTCAGTGTGTGTGTGAGAGGCTGTCAGTGTGTGAGAGGCTGTCAGTATGTGTGTGAGAGGATGTCAGTGTGTGTGTGTGAGAGGCTGTCAGTGTGTGAGAGGCTGTCATGGTGTGTGTGAGAGACTGTCAGTGTGTGTGTGAGAGGCTGTCAGTGTGTGTGTGAGAGGCTGTCAGTATGAGTGTGAGAGGCTGTCAGTGTGTGTGTGTGTGAGGCTGTCAGCGTGTGGTAGACTGTCAGTGTGTGAGAGGGTGTCAGTGAGTGAGAGGCTGTCAGTGTGTGAGAGGGTGTCAGTGTGTGAGAGGCTGTCAGTGTGAGAGGCTGTCAGTGTGTGTGAGAGGCTGTCAGTGTGTGTGTGAGAGGCTGTCAGTGTGTGAGAAGCTGTCAGTGTGTGAGAGGCTGTCAGTGTGAGAGGCTGTCAGTGTGTGTGAGAGTGTCAGAGTGTGTGTGAGAGTGTCAGAGTGTGTGTGAGAGTGTCAGAGTGTGTGTGTGAGAGTGTCAGAGTGTGTGTGAGAGTGTCAGAGTGTGTGTGAGAGTGTCAGAGTGTGTGTGAGAGTGTCAGAGTGTGTGTGAGAGTGTCAGAGTGTGTGTGAGAGTGTCAGAGTGTGTGTGAGAGGCTGTCAGTGTGTGTGTGAGAGGCTGTCAGTGTGTGTGTGAGAGGCTGTCAGTGTGTGTGTGAGAGGCTGTCAGTGTGTGTGTGAGAGGCTGCCAGTGTGTGTGTGAGAGGCTGTCAGTGTGTGTGTGAGAGGCTGTCAATGTGTGTGTGAGAGGCTGTCAGTGTGTGTGTGAGAGGCTGTCAGTGTGTGTGTGAGAGGCTGTCAGTGTGTGTGTGAGAGGCTGTCAGTGTGTGAGAGGCTGGCAGTGTGTGAGAGAAGCAGAAGTAGTTGTGGTAGTGATGTAGTAGCTAGTAGTTGTGGTAGTGCTGTAGTAGCTAGTAGTTGTGGTAGTGATGTAGTAGCTAGCAGTTGTGGTAGTGATGTAGTAGCTAGCAGTTGTGGTAGTGATGTAGTAGCTAGTAGTTGTGGTAGTGATGTAGTAGCTAGTAGTTGTGGTAGTGATGTAGTAGCTAGTAGTTGTGGTAGTGATGTAGTAGCTAGTAGTTGTGGTAGTGCTGAAGTAGCTAGTGGTTGTGGTAGTGATGTAGTAGCTAGTAGTTGTGGTAGTGATGTAGTAGCTAGTAGTTGTGGTAGTGATGTAGTAGCTAGTAGTTGTAGTAGTGCTGAAGTAGCTAGTAGTTGTGGTAGTGATGTAGTAGCTAGTAGTTGTAGTAGTGCTGAAGTAGCTAGTAGTTGTGGTAGTGATGTAGTAGCTAGTAGTTGTAGTAGTGCTGAAGTAGCTAGTAGTTGTGGTAGTGATGTAGTAGCTAGTAGTTGTGGTAGTGATGTAGTAGCTAGTAGTTGTGGTAGTGACGTAGTAGCTAGTAGTTGTGGTAGTGATGTAGTAGCTAGTAGTTGTGGTAGTGACGTAGTAGCTAGTAGTTGTAGTAGTGCTGAAGTAGCTAGTAGTTGTAGTAGTGATGTAGTAGCCAGTAGTTGTAGTAGTGCTGAAGTAGCTAGTAGTTGTGGTAGTGATGTAGTAGCTAGTAGTTGTGGTAGTGATGTAGTAGCTAGTAGTTGTGGTAGTGATGCAGTAGCTAGTAGTTGTAGTAGTGCTGAAGTAGCTAGTAGTTGTGGTAGTGATGTAGCAGCCAGTAGTTGTGGTAGTGCTGTAGTAGCTAGTAGTTGTGGTAGTGATGTAGTAGCTAGTAGTTGTGGTAGTGATGTAGTAGCTAGTAGTTGTGGTAGTGATGTAGTAGCTAGTAGTTGTGTTAGCGATGTAGTAGCTAGTAGTTGTGGTAGTGATGTAGTAGCTAATAGTTGTGGTAGTGATGTAGTAGCTAGTAGTTGTGGCAGTGATGTAGTAGCTAGTAGTTGTGGTAGTGATGTAGTAGCTAGTAGTTGTGGTAGTGATGTAGTAGCTAGTAGTTGTGGTAGTGATGTAGTAGCTAGTAGTTGTGGTAGTGAAGTAGTAGCTAGTAGTTGTGGTAGTGATGTAGTAGCTAGTAGTTGTGGTAGTGCTCTAGTAGCTAGTAGTTGTGGTAGTGATGCAGTAGCTAGTAGTTGTGGTAGTGATGTAGTAGCTAGTAGTTGTGGTAGTGATGTAGTAGCTAGTAGTTGTGATAGTGATGTAGTAGCTAGTAGTTGTGGTAGTGATGTAGTAGCTAGTAGTTGTGGTAGTGATGCAGTAGCTAGTACTTGTGGTAGTGATGTAGTAGCTAGTAGTTGTGGTAGTGATGTAGTAGCTAGTAGCTGTGGTAGTGATGCAGTAGCTAGTAGTTGTGTTAGTGATGTAGTAGCTAGTAGTTGTGGTAGTGATGTAGTAGCTAGTAGTTGTGGTAGTGATGTAGTAGCTAGTAGTTGTGGTAGTGATGCAGTAGCTAGTACTTGTGGTAGTGATGTAGTAGCTAGTAGTTGTGGTAGTACTGTAGTAGCTAGTAGTTGTGGTAGTGCTGTAGTAGCTAGTAGTTGTGGTAGTGATGTAGTAGCTAGTAGTTGTGGTAGTGCTGTAGTAGCTAATAGTTGTGGTAGTGATGTAGTAGCTAGTAGTTGTGGTAGTGATGTAGTAGCTAGTAATTGTGGTAGTGATGTAGTAGCTAGTAGTTGTGGTAGTGCTGTAGTAGCTAGTAGTTGTGGTAGTGCTGTAGTAGCTAGTAGTTGTGGTAGTGATGTAGTAGCTAGTAGTTGTGGTAGTGATGTAGTAGCTAGCAGTTGTGGTAGTGATGTAGTAGCTAGTAGTTGTGGTAGTGATGTAGTAGCTAGTAGTTGTGGTAGTGATGTAGTAGCTAGTAGTTGTGGTAGTGATGTAGTAGCTAGTACTTGTGGTAGTGATGTAGTAGCTAGTAGTTGTGGTAGTGATGTAGTAGCTACTAGTTGTGGTAGTGATGTAGTAGCTAGTAGTTGTGGTAGTGCTGTAGTAGCTACTAGTTGTGGTAGTGATGTAGTAGCTAGTAGTTGTGGTAGTGCTGTAGTAGCTAGTAGTTGTGGTAGTGATGTCGTAGCTAGTAGTTGTGGTAGTGATGTAGTAGCTAGTAGTTGTGGTAGTGATGTAGTAGCTAGTAGTTGTGGTAGTGATGTAGTAGCTAGTAGTTGTGGTAGTGATGTAGTAGCTAGTAGTTGTGGTAGTGATGTAGTAGCTAGTAGTTGTGGTAGTGCTGTAGTATTTAGTAGTTGTGGTAGTGATGTAGTAGCTAGTAGTTGTGGTAGTGCTGTAGTAGCTAGTAGTTGTGGTAGTGATGTAGTAGCTAGTAGTTGTGGTAGTGATGTAGTAGCTAGTAGTTGTGGTAGTGCTGTAGTAGCTAGTAGTTGTGATAGTGATGTAGTAGCTAGTAGTTGTGGTAGTGCTCTAGTAGCTAGTCGTTGTGGTAGTGATGTAGTAGCTAGTAGTTGTGGTAGTGATGTAGTAGCTAGTAGTTGTGGTAGTGATGTAGTAACTAGTAGTTGTGGTAGTGATGTAGTAGCTAGTAGTTGTGGTAGTGATGTAGTAGCTAGTAGTTGTGGTAGTGCTGTAGTAGCTAGTAGTTTTGGTAGTGATGTAGTAGCTAGTAGTTGTGGTAGTGCTGTAGTAGCTAGTAGTTGTGGTAGTGTAGTAACTAGTAGTTGTGCTAGTGATGTAGTAGCTAGTAGTTGCGGTAGTGTGTAGTAGCTAGTAGTTGTGGTAGTGATGTAGTAGCTAGTAGTTGTGGTAGTGCTGTAGTAGCTAGTACTTGTGGTAGTGATGTAGTAGCTAGTAGTTGTGGTATTGCTGTAGTAGCTAGTAGTTGTGGTAGTGATGTAGTAGCTAGTAGTTGTGGTAGTGATGTAGTAGCTAGTAGTTGTGGTAGTGCTCTAGTAGCTAGTAGTTGTGGTGGTGATGTAGTAGCTAGTAGTTGTGGTGGTGATGTAGTAGCTAGTAGTTGTGGTGGTGATGTAGTAGCTAGTAGTTGTGGTGGTGATGTAGTAGCTAGTAGTTGTGGTGGTGATGTAGTAGCTAGTAGTTGTGGTAGTGATGTAGTAGCTAGTAGTTGTGGTAGTGCTGTAGTAGCTAGTAGTTGTGGTGGTGATGTAGTAGCTAGTAGTTGTGGTAGTGCTTGTTAGTGGTGGTTGTTGTGATGATTGTATCATGATGCTTATTAATATTCTAAATTAATAGCTACGTGTGTGTTCTCCCTCCCTCTCCCCATCCATCTCTCCCTCCCTCCCTCTTTCCCTCTCTCCCTCCCTCCCTCCCTCCCCCTCTCTCTCTCGCTCCCTTCCTCCGTCCCTCTATCTACACAAACGTTATTAACTAGCAACAACAACTGCTCGCAGAGGTTCTCTGTCTCCTCCACCTCGTCAAGCTTCCATCTCGTCAGAAAGCGGCTTCTCTCCCTCACCTTACTACCCTCCCTCCCTCTCTCCCTCACCTTACTACCCTCCCTCCCTCTCTCCCTCACGTTACTACCCTCCCTCCCTCTCTCCCTCACGTTACTACCCTCCCTCCCTCTCTCCCTCACGTTACTACCCTCCCTCCCTCTCTCCCTCACGTTACTACCCTCCCTCCCTCTCTCCCTCACGTTACTACCCTCCCTCCCTCTCTCCCTCACGTTACTACCCTCCCTCCCTCTCTCCCTCACGTTACTACCCTCCCTCCCTCTCTCCCTCACGTTACTACCCTCCCTCCCTCTCTCCCTCACGTTACTACCCTCCCTCCCTCTCTCCCTCACGTTACTACCCTCCCTCCCTCTCTCCCTCACGTTACTACCCTCCCTCCCTCTCTCCCTCACGTTACTACCCTCCCTCCATCTCTCCCTCACGTTACTACCCTCCCTCCCTCTCTCCCTCACGTTACTACCCTCCCTCCCTCTCTCCCTCACCTTACTACCCTCCCTCCCTCTCTCCCTCACGTTACTACCCTCCCTCCCTCTCTCCCTCACGTTACTACCCTCCCTCCCTCTCTCCCTCACGTTACTACCCTCCCTCCCTCTCTCCCTCACGTTACTACCCTCCCTCCCTCTCTCCCTCACGTTACTACCCTCCCTCCCTCTCTCCCTCACGTTACTACCCTCCCTCCCTCTCTCCCTCACGTTACTACCCTCCCTCCCTCTCTCCCTCACGTTACTACCCTCCCTCCCTCTCTCCCTCACGTTACTACCCTCCCTCCATCTCTCCCTCACGTTACTACCCTCCCTCCCTCTCTCCCTCACCTGCCTGACTTTCTTTTGTCTGGTAATTTACACTATATATGATAATTATACTTATGTCTACGTGTGGCTAAATACATTTACCTCCTTCACTAATCTCCCTCCTTAACCTCCCTCATCTCATCTCCCTCCCTCATCTCCCTCCTTCATCTCCCTCCCTCCTCGCAGTGACCTTGACCACCAGCACACAACAACAGCCTGACATGATCCTGAGATGGTAAACACGTTCTTAACCAAGATTAAATTCTACCTACGTTTAATTAGCCACAACACATAGTTAACTCCTGTGTCCCAGAGACGACCTTCACCCGTCAGGGGTTTCTTAATTCTCACAAGAGATGGGTGCTTAAAATGGTCAGTGGGGGGGAGGTCAATCCTACCGACTACACTAGAGTCATTAAGACTGCACGTAACCTCACCACCAGACAAGACTAATCCATAAAATGCGAATTAAAGCAAACTCCATATATAATGTTTTCCACCATATAAGACGCACGAGTATATAAGACAGTATAGTGTTTCTGTGAACTGTTAAAGATTTTGCACTCTTGATGCTAGTGCAGGGCTCTGGATCCAAAGAGTTGGAGCAGTACGCCTCTTAAATGGATTAAAATTTTCCGGCATATAAGGCGCACGAGTATATGAGGCATATGAGACGATATTCTGAATGCAATTGCAACGTAATGTTTACCAACAACTGCTAAGTTTACCCTTGACCCTCACCTTGAGCATATAAGACGCAGACTTTCCGTGGGGGAAAACGCGTCTTATATGAGGGACTGATCACCTCAAACTCCTGATCTTAACCACTCTTCCTTGTATTGGACTGATGAAGTCCAATACGTTCCCACAAGATACACAAGTGTTACACAGGTGTCTAGTTTACCAACATGTGGGTACTGTATACCAGTGATATACACAGTATAGGTGATGATGGTGGCAGCAGTCTGGCTGGTTGTTCTGTCTTCTCTGATCCTCGTATCAAACCCCTGGATGATCCACCAACGTAAAAGTTCCCACAGGAATTAACACACACTGATCCAAGTTACGGAGATGTCAATACGCACACCAACTCTGAGAGACTCATCCCCTTATATCTACACCTCTTAATGTGATCACTGTATTTCAACTGAAGAAACCCCCCTTAAGCAGGCGAAACGTCTCAGCAATAAACACAGGTATCTGTTGAAGATTAAGACACATGTGCAACAGCTGGATATCTTCATTGATGACACATTTCGCCTACACAGTAAGTTTATTCAGTCACATACAGAATCAGCAGGTGTAGTAGTGAGAGGAAGATGATGTAATCAGTCCATCAACCTTGGAGAAAAAGTATTTGAAGTGGTCAGTCCCTCAGCCTGGAGAACAGTTCAGCTCCATGGTCTGGAACACTGGAACAGCAATGTTCCAGACCATGGAACTGAACACTGGAACAATGTTCCAGACCATGGAACTCTTTTCTCCAGGCTGAGGGATTGACCATCTCAAATACTCTACAAGGTTGATGAGACTGATTTCATCACCTTATTACCTCTCTACCACGCCTGCTGTCTCTGCAGTTGACTGAAGAAGGCTACTGTGTAGGCTTACTCAAACGTTGCACCCGTGTCTTAGGCTTCAAATTCTCGATATCAAATATAATTTCAACAAATCAATATATAACCAATGTAATCACCTTGTGACTGAAGAAGATTCATCTTACCAGAGAGATGAGGGCGCAGCATCCACCCGAGTCCGTCTTGGCCAGATGCTTCCTCACGTATTTGAAGTAGAGATGCTCAAGAAGGAGGAGAATAAGAGCAAGGAGAACACCGGAGAAGAGGAGGAGGTAGGCGGAGAGGAACTGCTCCAGTGCCAGGGGTTCAGAGGCTCTCTTACTCTGTTTCTTGGGTTTACAAGCTCCGGTCAACCAAAACCGCTGGATCCTCTCCATGTCACCTGTGGAAACACGATAACTAAAGTCTTGCAAGTTATTTTACATCAAAGTCACACTATGGGAACACCAACAGTCTCATTACACTATTCTATATGATAGTTACATTGTAGGAACACCAGCAGTGTTGCTACACTATTCTATATGATAGTTACATTATGGGACACCAGCAGTGTGTTGCTACACTATTCTATACGATAGTTACATTATGGGACACCAGCAGTGTGTTGCTACACTATTCTATATGATAGTTACATTATGGGACACCAGCAGTGTGTTGCTACACTATTCTATATGATAGTTACATTATGGGACACCAGCAGTGTGTTGCTACACTATTCTATATGATAGTTACATTATGGGACACCAGCAGTGTTGCTACACTATTCTATATGATAGTTACATTATGGGACACCAGCAGTGTTGCTACACTATTCCATATGATAGTTACATTATGGGACACCAGCAGTGTGTTGCTACACTATTCTATATGATAGTTACATTATGGGACACCAGCAGTGTTGCTACACTATTCTATATGATAGTTACATTATGGGACACCAGCAGTGTGTTGCTACACTATTCTATATGATAGTTACATTATGGGACACCAGCAGTGTAGCTACACTATTCTATATGATAGTTACATTATGGGACACCAGCAGTGTTGCTACACTATTCTATATGATAGTTACATTATAGGACACCAGCAGTGTTGCTACACTATTCTATATGATAGTTACATTATGGGACACCAGCAGTGTTGCTACACTATTCCATATGATAGTTACATTATGGGACACCAGCAGTGTGTTGCTACACTATTCTATATGATAGTTACATTATGGGACACCAGCAGTGTTGCTACACTATTCTATATGATAGTTACATTATAGGACACCAGCAGTGTTGCTACACTATTCTATATGATAGTTACATTATAGGACACCAGCAGTGTTGCTACACTATTCTATATGATAGTTACATTATGGGACACCAGCAGTGTTGCTACACTATTCTATATGATAGTTATCTTATAGGACACCAGCAGTGTTGCTACACTATTCTATATGATAGTTACATTATGGGACACCAGCAGTGTTGCTACACTATTCTATATGATAGTTATCTTATAGGACACCAGCAGTGTTGCTACACTATTCTATATGATAGTTACATTATGGGACACCAGCAGTGTTGCTACACTATTCTATATGATAGTTACATTAAGGGACACCAGCAGTGTTGCTACACTATTCTATATGATAGTTACATTATGGGACACCAGCAGTGTTGCTACACTATTCTATATGATAGTTACATTATGGGACACCAGCAGTGTTGCTACACTATTCTATATGATAGTTACATTATGGGACACCAGCAGTGTTGCTACACTATTCTATATGATAATTACATTATGGGACACCAGCAGGTTATATTCCACTCATACTACATCATACAGGATGAGGTTCATACATCAGGTAATGAAATGTGTCAGACTAAGCTGGCAGATTTTGGTAAGACCAGGACGATATTGTTAGTAGGATTCAATATGGAAGATACTGGGCTGGGAATGGGTTGCTGGGGGGGGGGGGAGTGTTGGAGATGGGTTACTGGGGCAGTGTTGGGGATAGGTTACTGGGGAGTGTTGGGGATGGGTTACTCGGGTAGTGTTGGGGATGGGTTACTGTGGGGGTGTTGGGGATGGGTTACTGGGGCAGTGTTGGGGATAGGTTACTGGGGAGTGTTGGGGATGGGTTACTGGGGTAGTGTTGGGGATGGGTTACTGGGGTAGTGTTGGGGATGGGTTACTGGGGTAGTGTTGGGGATGGGTTACTGGGTTAGTGTTGGGGATGGGTTACTGGGGGAATGTTGGGGATGGGTTAATGGGGTAGTGTTGAGGATGGGTTACTGGGGTAGTGTTGAGGATGGGTTACTGGGGTAGTGTTGGGGATGGGTTACTGGGGTAGTGCTGGGGATGGGCTACTGGGGTAGTGTTGGGGATGGGTTACTGTGGGAGTGTTGGGGATTGGTTACTGGGGGAGTGTTGGGGATGGGCTACTGGGGGAGTGTTGGGGATGTGTTACTGGGGGAGTGTTGGGGATGGGTTACTGGGGGAGTGTTGGGGATGGGTTACTGGGGGAGTGTTGGGGATGGGTTACTGGGGAAGTGTTGGAGATGGGTTACTGGGGAAGTGTTGGAGATGGGTTACTGGAGTAGTGTTGGGGATGGGTTACTAGGGTAGTGTTGGGGATGGGTTACTAGGGTAGTGTTGGGGATGGGTTACTAGGGTAGTGTTGGGAATGGGTTACTGGGGTAGTGTTGGGAACGGGTTACTGGGGTAGTGTTGGGGATGGGTTACTAGGGTAGTGTTGGGAATGGGTTACTGGGGTAGTGTTGGGGATGGGTTACTAGAGTAGTGTTGGGGATGGGTTACTGGGGTAGTGTTGGAGATGGGTTACTAGGGGAGTGTTGGAGATGGGTTACTGGGGTAGTGTTGGAGATGGGTTACTGGGGTAGTGTTGGAGATGGGTTACTGGGGGAGTGTTGGAGATGGGTTACTGGGGTAGTGTTGGGGATGGGTTACTGGGGTAGTGTTGAGGATGGGTTAATGGGGTAGTGTTGGGGATGGGTTACTGGGGGAGTGTTGGGGATGGGTTACTGGGGAAGTGTTGGGGATGGGTTACTGGGGTAGTGTTGGGGATGGGTTACTGGGGGAGTGTTGGGGATGGGTTACTGGGGGAGTGTTGGGGATGGGTTACTGGGGGAGTGTTGGGGATGGGTTACTGTGGGAGTGTTGGGGATTGGTTACTGGGGGAGTGTTGGGGATGGGTTACTGTGGGAGTGTTGGGGATTGGTTACTGGGGGAGTGTTGGGGATGGGTTACTGGGGGAGTGTTGGGGATGGGTTACTGGGGGAGTGTTGGGGATGGGTTCCTGGGGGAGTGTTGGGGATGGGTTACTGGGGGAGTGTTGGGGATGGGTTACTGGGGGAGTGTTGGGGATGGGTTCCTGGGGGAGTGTTGGGGATGGGTTACTGGGGGAGTGTTGGGGATGGGTTACTGGGGGAGTGTTGGGGTTGGGTTACGGGGGGAGTGTTGGGGATGGGTTCCTGGGGGAGTGTTGGGGATGGGTTACTGGGGGAGTGTTGGGGATGGGTTACTGGGGGAGTGTTGGGGATGGGTTCCTGGGGGAGTGTTGGGGATGGGTTCCTGGGGGAGTGTTGGGGATGGGTTACTGGGGGAGTGTTGGGGATGGGTTACTGGGGGAGTGTTGGGGATGGGTTCCTGGGGGAGTGTTGGGGATGGGTTCCTGGGGGAGTGTTGGGGATGGGTAACTGGGGGAGTGTTGGGGATGGGTAACTGGGGGAGTGTTGGGGATGGGTTCCTGGGGGAGTGTTGGGGATGGGTTCGTGGGGGAGTGTTGGGGATGGGTTACTGGGGGAGTGTTGGGGATGGGTTACTGGGGGAGTGTTGGGGATGGGTTCCTGGGGGAGTGTTGGGGATGGGTTCCTGGGGGAGTGTTGGGGATGGGTAACTGGGGGAGTGTTGGGGATGGGTAACTGGGGGAGTGTTGGGGATGGGTTACTGGGGGAGTGTTGGGGATGGGTAACTGGGGGAGTGTTGGGGATGGGTAACTGGGGTAGTGTTGGGGATGGGTAACTGGGGGAGTGTTGGGGATGGGTTACTGTGGGAGTGTTGGGGATTGGTTACTGGGGGAGTGTTGGGGATGGGTTACTGGGGGAGTGTTGGGGATGGGTTCCTGGGGGAGTGTTGGGGATGGGTTACTGGGGGAGTGTTGGGGATGGGTTACTGGGGGAGTGTTGGGGATGGGTTCCTGGGGGAGTGTTGGGGATGGGTTACTGGGGGAGTGTTGGGGATGGGTTACTGGGGGAGTGTTGGGGATGGGTTACTGGGGGAGTGTTGGGGATGGGTTCCTGGGGGAGTGTTGGGGATGGGTTACTGGGGGAGTGTTGGGGATGGGTTACTGGGGGAGTGTTGGGGATGGGTTACTGGGGGAGTGTTGGGGATGGGTAACTGGGGGAGTGTTGGGGATGGGTTACTGGGGGAGTGTTGGGGATGGGTAACTGGGGGAGTGTTGGGGATGGGTTAGGGGGGGTGTGTTGGGTTTGGGTTACTGGGGGAGTGTTGGGGATGGGTAACTGGGGGAGTGTTGGGGATGGGTTCCTGGGGGAGTGTTGGGGATGGGTAACTGGGGGAGTGTTGGGGATGGGTAACTGGGGTAGTGTTGGGGATGGGTAACTGGGGGAGTGTTGGGGATGGGTAACTGGGGTAGTGTTGGGGATGGGTAACTGGGGGAGTGTTGGGGATGGGTAACTGGGGGAGTGTTGGGGATGGGTTACTGGGGGAGTGTTGGGGATGGGTTACTGGGGGAGTGTTGGGGATGGGTAACTGGGGGAGTGTTGGGGATGGGTAACTGGGGGAGTGTTGGGGATGGGTAACTGGGGGAGTGTTGGGGATGGGTTACTGGGGGAGTGTTGGGGATGGGTTACTGGGGGAGTGTTGGGGATGGGTAACTGGGGGAGTGTTGGGGATGGGTAACTGGGGTAGTGTTGGGGATGGGTAACTGGGGGAGTGTTGGGGATGGGTAACTGGGGTAGTGTTGGGGATGGGTAACTGGGGGAGTGTTGGGGATGGGTAACTGGGGGAGTGTTGGGGATGGGTAACTGGGGTAGTGTTGGGGATGGGTAACTGGGGGAGTGTTGGGGATGGGTAACTGGGGTAGTGTTGGGGATGGGTTACTGGGGGAGTGTTGGGGATGGGTTACTGGGGGAGTGTTGGGGATGGGTAACTGGGGTAGTGTTGGGGATGGGTAACTGGGGGAGTGTTGGGGATGGGTTACTGGGGGAGTGTTGGGGATGGGTAACTGGGGGAGTGTTGGGGATGGGTAACTGGGGTAGTGTTGGGGATGGGTTACTGGGGGAGTGTTGGGGATGGGTTACTGGGGGAGTGTTGGGGATGGGTAACTGGGGTAGTGTTGGGGATGGGTAACTGGGGGAGTGTTGGGGATGGGTTACTGGGGGAGTGTTGGGGATGGGTTACTGGAGGAGTGTTGGGGATGGGTTACTGGGGGAGTGTTGGGGATGGGTTACTGGGGGAGTGTTGGGGATGGGTTACTGGGGTAGTGTTGGGGATGGGTTAATGGGGGAGTGTTGGGGATGGGTTACTGGGGGAGTGTTGGGGATGGGTTACTAGGGGAGTGTTGGGGATGGGTTACTGGGGTAGTGTTGGGGATGGGTTACTGGGGGAGTGTTGGGGATGGGTTACTGGGGTAGTGTTGGGGATGGGTTACTGTGGTAGTGTTGGGGATGGGTTACTGGGGTAGTGTTGGGGATGGGTTACTGGGGGAGTGTTGGGGATGGGTTACTGGGGGAGTGTTGGGGATGGGTTACTGGGGTAGTGTTGGGGATGGGTTACTGGGGGAGTGTTGGGGATGGGTTACTGGGGGAGTGTTGGGGATGGGTTACTGGGGGAGTGTTGGGGATGGGTTACTGGGGGAGTGTTGGGGATGGGTTACTGGGGGAGTGTTGGGGATGGGTAACTGGGGTAGTGTTGGGGATGGGTTACTGGGGGAGTGTTGGGGATGGGTAACTGGGGTAGTGTTGGGGATGGGTTACTGGGGGAGTGTTGGGGATGGGTAACTGGGGTAGTGTTGGGGATGGGTTACTGGGGGAGTGTTGGGGATGGGTAACTGGGGTAGTGTTGGGGATGGGTTACTGGGGGAGTGTTGGGGATGGGTAACTGGGGTAGTGTTGGGGATGGGTTACTGGGGGAGAGTTGGGGATGGGTAACTGGGGTAGTGTTGGGGATGGGTTACTGGGGGAGTGTTGGGGATGGGTAACTGGGGTAGTGTTGGGGATGGGTTACTGGGGGAGTGTTGGGGATGGGTAACTGGGGTAGTGTTGGGGATGGGTTACTGGGGGAGTGTTGGGGATGGGTTACTGGGGGAGTGTTGGGGATGGGTTACTGGGGGAGTGTTGGGGATGGGTTACTGGGGTAGTGTTGGGGATGGGTTACTGGGGTAGTGTTGGGGATGGGTTACTGGGGTAGTGTTGGGGATGGGTTACTGGGGGAGTGTTGGGGATGGGTAACTGGGGTTGTGTTGGGGATGGGTTACTGGGGGAGTGTTGGGGATGGGTAACTGGGGTAGTGTTGGGGATGGGTTACTGGGGGAGTGTTGGGGATGGGTAACTGGGGTAGTGTTGGGGATGGGTTACTGGGGGAGTGTTGGGGATGGGTAACTGGGGTAGTGTTGGGGATGGGTTACTGGGGGAGTGTTGGGGATGGGTAACTGGGGTAGTGTTGGGGATGGGTTACTGGGGGAGTGTTGGGGATGGGTAACTGGGGTAGTGTTGGGGATGGGTTACTGGGGGAGTGTTGGGGATGGGTTACTGGGGGAGTGTTGGGGATGGGTTACTGGGGGAGTGTTGGGGATGGGTTACTGGGGTAGTGTTGGGGATGGGTTACTGGGGTAGTGTTGGGGATGGGTAACTGGGGGAGTGTTGGGGATGGGTTACTGGGGGAGTGTTGGGGATGGGTTACTGGGGGAGTGTTGGGGATGGGTTACTGGGGTAGTGTTGGGGATGGGTAACTGGGGGAGTGTTGGGGATGGGTAACTGGGGGAGTGTTGGGGATGGGTTACTGGGGGAGTGTTGGGGATGGGTTACTGGGGGAGTGTTGGGGATGGGTTACTGGGGTAGTGTTGGGGATGGGTAACTGGGGGAGTGTTGGGGATGGGTTACTGGGGGAGTGTTGGGGATGGGTTACTGGGGGAGTGTTGGGGATGGGTAACTGGGGGAGTGTTGGGGATGGGTTACTGGGGGAGTGTTGGGGATGGGTTACTGGGGGAGTGTTGGGGATGGGTAACTGGGGGAGTGTTGGGGATGGGTTACTGGGGGAGTGTTGGGGATGGGTTACTGGGGGAGTGTTGGGGATGGGTTACTGGGGTAGTGTTGGGGATGGGTAACTGGGGGAGTGTTGGGGATGGGTTACTGGGGGAGTGTTGGGGATGGGTTACTGGGGGAGTGTTGGGGATGGGTTACTGGGGTAGTGTTGGGGATGGGTTAACTGGGGGAGTGTTGGGGATGGGTTACTGGGGGAGTGTTGGGGATGGGTTACTGGGGGAGTGTTGGGGATGGGTTACTGGGGGAGTGTTGGGGATGGGTTACTGGGGGAGTGTTGGGGATGGGTAACTGGGGGAGTGTTGGGGATGGGTTACTGGGGGAGTGTTGGGGATGGGTTACTGGGGGAGTGTTGGGGATGGGTAACTGGGGGAGTGTTGGGGATGGGTTACTGGGGGAGTGTTGGGGATGGGTTACTGGGGGAGTGTTGGGGATGGGTTACTGGGGTAGTGTTGGGGATGGGTAACTGGGGGAGTGTTTTGGATGGGTTACTGGGGGAGTGTTGTGGATGGGTTACTGGGGGAGTGTTGGGGATGGGTTACTGGGGTAGTGTTGGGGATGGGTAACTGGGGGAGTGTTTTGGGGGGTGTATGGGTTACTGGGGGAGTGTTGGGGATGGGTTACTGGGGGAGTGTTGGGGATGGGTTACTGGGGGAGTGTTGGGGATGGGTTACTGGGGGAGTGTTGGGGATGGGTTACTGGGGGAGTGTTGGGGATGGGTTACTGGGGGAGTGTTGGGGATGGGTTACTGGGGGAGTGTTGGGGATGGGTTACTGGGGGAGTGTTGGGGATGGGTTACTGGGGGAGTGTTGGGGATGGGTTACTGGGGGAGTGTTGGGGTTGGGTTACTGGGGGTGTGTTGGGGTTGGGTTACTGGGGGAGTGTTGGGGATGGGTTACTGGGGGAGTGTTGGGGATGGGTTACTGGGGGAGTGTTGGGGATGGGTTACTGGGGGAGTGTTGGGGATGGGTTACTGGGGGAGTGTTGGGGATGGGTTACTGGGGGAGTGTTGGGGATGGGTTACTGGGGGAGTGTTGGGGATGGGTTACTGGGGGAGTGTTGGGGATGGGTTACTGGGGGAGTGTTGGGGATGGGTTACTGGGGGAGTGTTGGGGATGGGTTACTGGGGGAGTGTTGGGGATGGGTTACTGGGGGAGTGTTGGGGATGGGTTACTGGGGGAGTGTTGGGGATGGGTTACTGGGGGAGTGTTGGGGATGGGTTACTGGGGGAGTGTTGGGGATGGGTTACTGGGGGAGTGTTGGGGATGGGTTACTGGGGGAGTGTTGGGGATGGGTTACTGGGGGAGTGTTGGGGATGGGTTACTGGGGGAGTGTTGGGGATGGGTTACTGGGGGAGTGTTGGGGATGGGTTACTGGGGGAGTGTTGGGGATGGGTTACTGGGGGAGTGTTGGGGATGGGTTACTGGGGGAGTGTTGGGGATGGGTTACTGGGGGAGTGTTGGGGATGGGTTACTGGGGGAGTGTTGGGGATGGGTTACTGGGGGAGTGTTGGGGATGGGTTACTGGGGGAGTGTTGGGGATGGGTTACTGGGGGAGTGTTGGGGATGGGTTACTGGGGGAGTGTTGGGGATGGGTTACTGGGGGAGTGTTGGGGATGGGTTACTGGGGGAGTGTTGGGGATGGGTTACTGGGGGAGTGTTGGGGATGGGTTACTGGGGGAGTGTTGGGGATGGGTTACTGGGGGAGTGTTGGGGATGGGTTACTGGGGGAGTGTTGGGGATGGGTTACTGGGGGAGTGTTGGGGATGGGTTACTGGGGGAGTGTTGGGGATGGGTTGGGGGAGTGTTGGGGATGGGTTACTGGGGGAGTGTTGGGGATGGGTTACTGGGGGAGTGTTGGGGATGGGTTACTGGGGGAGTGTTGGGGATGGGTTACTGGGGGAGTGTTGGGGATGGGTTACTGGGGGAGTGTTGGGGATGGGTTACTGGGGGAGTGTTGGGGATGGGTTACTGGGGGAGTGTTGGGGATGGGTTACTGGGGGAGTGTTGGGGATGGGTTACTGGGGGAGTGTTGGGGATGGGTTACTGGGGGAGTGTTGGGGATGGGTTACTGGGGGAGTGTTGGGGATGGGTTACTGGGGTAGTGTTGGGGATGGGTTACTGGGGGAGTGTTGGGGATGGGTTACTGGGGGAGTGTTGGGGATGGGTTACTGGGGGAGTGTTGGGGATGGGTTACTGGGGTAGTGTTGGGGATGGGTAACTGGGGGAGTGTTGGGGATGGGTTACTGGGGGAGTGTTGGGGATGGGTTACTGGGGGAGTGTTGGGGATGGGTTACTGGGGGAGTGTTGGGGATGGGTTACTGGGGGAGTGTTGGGGATGGGTTACTGGGGGAGTGTTGGGGATGGGTTACTGGGGGAGTGTTGGGGATGGGTTACTGGGGGAGTGTTGGGGATGGGTTACTGGGGGAGTGTTGGGGATGGGTTACTGGGGGAGTGTTGGGGAGTGTTTGGGGATGGGTTACTGGGGGAGTGTTGGGGTTGGGTTACTGGGGGAGTGTTGGGGATGGGTTACTGGGGGAGTGTTGGGGATGGGTTACTGGGGGAGTGTTGGGGATGGGTTACTGGGGGAGTGTTGGGGATGGGTTACTGGGGGAGTGTTTGGGGATGGGTTACTGGGGGAGTGTTGGGGATGGGTTACTGGGGGAGTGTTGGGGATGGGTTACTGGGGGAGTGTTGGGGATGGGTTACTGGGGGAGTGTTGGGGATGGGTTACTGGGGGAGTGTTGGGGATGGGTTACTGGGGGAGTGTTGGGGATGGGTTACTGGGGGAGTGTTGGGGATGGGTTACTGGGGGAGTGTTGGGGATGGGTTACTGGGGGAGTGTTGGGGATGGGTTACTGGGGGAGTGTTGGGGATGGGTTACTGGGGGAGTGTTGGGGATGGGTTACTGGGGGAGTGTTGGGGATGGGTTACTGGGGGAGTGTTGGGGATGGGTTACTGGGGGAGTGTTGGGGATGGGTTACTGGGGGAGTGTTGGGGATGGGTTACTGGGGGAGTGTTGGGGATGGGTTACTGGGGGAGTGTTGGGGATGGGTTACTGGGGGAGTGTTGGGGATGGGTTACTGGGGGAGTGTTGGGGATGGGTTACTGGGGGAGTGTTGGGGATGGGTTACTGGGGAGTGTTGGGGATGGGTTACTGGGGGAGTGTTGGGGATGGGTTACTGGGGGAGTGTTGGGGATGGGTTACTGGGGGAGTGTATGGGTTACTGGGGGAGTGTTGTTGGGGTTGGGTTACTGGGGGAGTGTTGGGGATGGGTTACTGGGGGAGTGTTGGGGATGGGTTACTGGGGGAGTGTTGGGGGATGGGTTACTGGGGGAGTGTTGGGGATGGGTTAGTGGGGGTGTGTTGGGGATGGGTTACTGGGGGTGTGTTGGGGATGGGTTACTGGGGGAGTGTTGGGGATGGGTTACTGGGGGAGTGTTGGGGATGGGTTACTGGGGGAGTGTTGGGGATGGGTTACTGGGGGAGTGTTGGGGATGGGTTACTGGGGGAGTGTTGGGGATGGGTTACTGGGGGAGTGTTGGGGATGGGTTACTGGGGGAGTGTTGGGGATGGGTTACTGGGGGTGTTGGGGATGGGTTACTGGGGGAGTGGGGATGGGTTACTGGGGGAGTGTTGGGGATGGGTTACTGGGGGTGTTGGGAGGGTGTTTGGGATGGGTTACTGGGGGAGTGTTGGGGATGGGTTACTGGGGGAGTGTGGGGTATGGTTTTCTGGGGGAGTGTTGGGGATGGGTTACTGGGGGAGTGTTGGGGATGGGTTACTGGGGGAGTGTTGGGGATGGGTTACTGGGGGAGTGTTGGGGATGGGTTACTGGGGGAGTGTTGGGGATGGGTTACTGGGGGAGTGTTGGGGATGGGTTACTGGAAGAGTGTTGGGGATGGGTTACTGGGGGAGTGTTGGGGATGGGTTACTGGGGGAGTGTTGGGGATGGGTTACTGGGGGAGTGTTGGGGATGGGTTACTGGGGGAGTGTTGGGGATGGGTTACTGGGGGAGTGTTGGGGATGGGTTACTGGGGGAGTGTTGGGGATGGGTTACTGGGGGAGTGTTGGGGATGGGTTACTGGGGGATGGGTTACGGGGGGAGTGTTGGGGATGGGTTACTGGGGGAGTGTTGGGGATGGGTTACTGGGGGAGTGTTGGGGGATGGGTTACTGGGGGA
>NC_091353.1:5310976-5323476 GCF_038502225.1 Cherax quadricarinatus
CATCTACTCACCATTACACAACCATCTACTCACCATTACACTACCATCTACTCACCATTACACTACCATCTACTCACCATTACACTACCATCTACTCACCATTACACTACCATCTACTCACCATTACACTACCATCTACTCACCATTACACTACCATCTACTCACCATTACACTACCATCTACTCACCATTACACTACCATCTACTCAACATTATACTACCATCTACTCACCATTACACTACCATCTACTCACCATTATACTACCATCTACTCACTATTACACTACCATCTACTCACCATTATCTTTGTAAGACATAAGCTTCTCGTTGAAGTGTGGGGTATGTTTGGATCCTCTAGGGAAGGCGATACCATACCCGGTCATATGGTACCATGCCCCCACCGTCAGTAAGGTACACTCGTCGTCCTGACCCACCAGGTAGTCCAGTACTGTAGCGTCGTAGATGAAGGCGTCTTGCTCCCTACCAGGGTGAGAGAAGTGTGGTTAGTGGCAGGCAGGGAGAGTGTTGTTAGTGGTAGGCAGTGAGGGTGTGGTTAGTGGTAGGCAGGGAGGGTGTGGTTAGTGGTAGGCAGTGAGGGTGTGGTTAGTGGTAGGCATGGAGGGTGTGGTTAGTGGTAGGCAGGGAGAATGTGGTTAGTGGTAGGCAGGGAGAATGTGGTTAGTGGTAGGCAGTGAGGGTGTGGTTAGTGGTAGGCATGGAGGGTGTGGTTAGTGGTAGGCAGGGAGAATGTGGTTAGTGGTAAGCAGGGAGAATGTGGTTAGTGGTAGGCAGGGAGGGTGTGGTTAGTTGTAGGCAGGGAGAGTGTGGTTAGTGGTAGGCAGTGAGGGTGTGGTTAGTTGTAGGCAGGGAGAGTGTGGTTAGTGGTAGGCAGGGAGAGTGTGGTTAGTGGTAGGCAGGGAGGGTGTGGTTAGTTGTAGGCAGGGAGAGTGTGGTTAGTGGTAGGCAGGGAGGGTGTGGTTAGTGGTAGGCAGGGAGAGTGTGGTTAGTGGTAGGCAGGGAGGGTGTGGTTAGTGGTAGGCAGGGAGAGTGTGGTTAGTTGTAGGCAGGGAGAGTGTGGTTAGTGGTAGGCAGGGAGGGTGTGGTTAGTTGTAGGCAGGGAGAGTGTTGTTAGTGGTAGGCAGGGAGAGTGTGGTTAGTGGTAAGCAGGGAGAGTGTGGTTAGTGGTAGGCAGGGAGAGTGTGGTTAGTGGTAGGCAGGGAGAGTGTGGTTAGTGGTAGGCAGGGAGAGTGTGGTTAGTGGTAGGCAGGGAGAGTGTGGTTAGTGGTAGGCAGAAAGGGTGTGGTTAGTGGTAGGCAGGGAGAGTGTGGTTAGTGGTAGGCAGGGAGAGTGTGGTTAGTGGTAGGCAGGGAGATTGTGGTTAGTGGTAGGCAGGGAGGGTGTGGTTAGTTGTAGGCAGGGAGAGTGTGGTTAGTGGTAGGCAGGGAGAGTGTGGTTAGTGGTAGGCAGGGAGAGTGTGGTTAGTGGTAGGCAGGGAGGGTGTGGTTAGTTGTAGGCAGGGAGAGTGTGGTTAGTGGTAGGCAGGGAGGGTGTGGTTAGTTGTAGGCAGGGAGGGTGTGGTTAGTGGTAGGCAGGGAGAGTGTGGTTAGTGGTAGGCAGGGAGGGTGTGGTTAGTGGTAGGCAGGGAGGGTGTGGTTAGTGGTAGGCAGGGAGGGTGTGGTTAGTTGTAGGCAGGGAGAGTGTGGTTAGTGATAGGCAGGGAGGGTGTGGTTAGTGGTAGGCAGGGAGAGTGTGGTTAGTGGTAGGCAGGGAGAGTGTGGTTAGTGGTAGGCAGGGAGAGTGTGGTTAGTGGTAGGCAGGGAGGGTGTGGTTAGTTGTAGGCAGGGAGAGTGTGGTTAGTGATAGGCAGGGAGGGTGTGGTTAGTGGTAGGCAGGGAGAGTGTGGTTAGTGGTAGGCAGGGAGAGTGTGGTTAGTGGTAGGCAGGGAGAGTGTGGTTAGTGGTAGGCAGGGAGGGTGTGGTTAGTGGTAGGCAGGGAGGGTGTGGTTAGTGGTAGGCAGGGAGGGTGTGGTTAGTGGTAGGCAGGGAGGGTGTGGTTAGTGGTAGGCAGGGAGAGTGTGGTTAGTGGTAGGCAGGGAGGGTGTGGTTAGTGGTAGGCAGGGAGAGTGTGGTTAGTGGTAGGCAGGGAGAGTGTGGTTAGTGGTAGGCAGGGAGAGTGTGGTTAGTGGTAGGCAGGGAGGGTGTGGTTAGTGGTAGGCAGGGAGAGTGTGGTTAGTGGTAGGCAGGGAGGGTGTGGTTAGTGGTAGGCAGGGAGGGTGTGGTTAGTGGTAGGCAGGGAGGATGTGGTTAGTGGTAGGCAGGGAGGGTGTGGTTAGTGGTAGGCAGGGAGGGTGTGGTTAGTTGTAGGCAGGGAGGGTGTGGTTAGTGGTAGGCAGGGAGGGTGTGGTTAGTGGTAGGCAGGGAGGGTGTGGTTAGTGGTAGGCAGTTAGATTGTAGTTAGTGGTAGGCAGGGAGAGTGTAGTTAGTGGTAGGCAGGGAGAGTGTGGTTAGTGGTAGGCAGGGAGAGTGTAGTTAGTGGTAGGCAGGGAGAGTGTAGTTAGTGGTAGGCAGGGAGAGTGTAGTTAGTGGTAGGCAGGGAGAGTGTAGTTAGTGGTAGGCAGGGAGAGTGTAGTTAGTGGTAGGCAGGGAGAGTGTAGTTAGTGGTAGGCAGGGAGAGTGTAGTTAGTGGTAGGCAGGGAGAGTGTAGTTAGTGGTAGGCAGGGAGAGTGTGGTTAGTGGTTGGCAGGGAGGGTGTGGTTAGTGGTAGGCAGGGAGAGTGTAGTTAGTGGTAGGCAGGGAGAGTGTAGTTAGTGGTAGACAGGGAGAGTGTAGTTAGTGGTAGGCAGGGAGAGTGTGTTTAGTGGTAGGCAGGGAGGGTGTGGTTAGTGGTAGGCAGGGAGAGTGTAGTTAGTGGTAGGCAGGGAGAGTGTAGTTAGTGGTAGGCAGGGAGGGTGTGGTTAGTGGTAGGCAGGGAGAGTGTGGTTAGTGGTAGGCAGGGAGAGTGTAGTTAGTGGTAGGCAGGGAGGGTGTAGTTAGTGGTAGGCAGGGAGAGTGTAGTTAGTGGTAGGCAGGGAGAGTGTAGTTAGTGGTAGGCAGGGAGAGTGTAGTTAGTGGTAGGCAGGGAGAGTGTAGTTAGTGGTAGGCAGGGAGAGTGTAGTTAGTGGTAGGCAGGGAGAGTGTAGTTAGTGGTAGGCAGGGAGAGTGTGGTTAGTGGTAGGCAGGGAGGGTGTGGTTAGTGGTAGGCAGGGAGAGTGTAGTTAGTGGTAGGCAGGGAGAGTGTAGTTAGTGGTAGACAGGGAGAGTGTAGTTAGTGGTAGGCAGGGAGAGTGTGGTTAGTGGTAGGCAGGGAGGGTGTGGTTAGTGGTAGGCAGGGAGAGTGTAGTTAGTGGTAGGCAGGGAGAGTGTAGTTAGTGGTAGGCAGGGAGAGTGTAGTTAGTGGTAGGCAGGGAGAGTGTAGTTAGTGGTAGGCAGGGAGAGTGTAGTTAGTGGTAGGCAGGGAGAGTGTAGTTAGTGGTAGGCAGGGAGAGTGTGGTTAGTGGTAGGCAGGGAGAGTGTGGTTAGTGGTAGGCAGGGAGATTGTAGTTAGTGGTAGGCAGGGAGAGTGTAGTTAGTGGTAGGCAGGGAGAGTGTAGTTAGTGGTAGGCAGGGAGAGTGTAGTTAGTGGTAGGCAGGGAGAGTGTGGTTAGTGGTAGGCAGGGAGAGTGTGGTTAGTGGTAGGCAGGGAGAGTGTGGTTAGTGGTAGGCAGGGAGAGTGTAGTTAGTGGTAGGCAGGGAGAGTGTAGTTAGTGGTAGGCAGGGAGAGTGTGGTTAGTGGTAGGCAGGGAGAGTGTGGTTAGTGGCAGGCAGGGAGGGTGTGGTTAGTGGTAGGCAGGGAGGGTGTGGTTAGTGGTAGGCAGGGAGAGTGTGGTTAGTGGTAGGCAGGGAGAGTGTGGTTAGTGGTAGGCAGGGAGAGTGTGGTTAGTGGTAGGCAGTGAGAGTGTGGTTAGTGGTAGGCAGGGAGAGTGTGGTTAGTGGTAGGCAGGGAGAGTGTGGTTAGTGGTAGGCAGGGAGAGTGTGGTTAGTGGTAGGCAGTGAGAGTGTGGTTAGTGGTAGGCAGGGAGAGTGTGGTTAGTGGTAGGCAGTGAGAGTGTGGTTAGTGGTAGGCAGGGAGAGTGTGATTAGTGGTAGGCAGGGAGAGTGTGGTTAGTGGTAGGCAGGGAGAGTGTGATTAGTGGTAGGCAGTGAGAGTGTGGTTAGTGGTAGGCAGGGAGAGTGTGGTTAGTGGTAGGCAGGGAGAGTGTGGTTAGTGGTAGGCAGGGAGAGTGTGGTTAGTGGTAGGCAGGGAGAGTGTGGTTAGTGGTAGGCAGGGAGAGTGTGGTTAGTGGTAGGCAGGGAGAGTGTGGTTAGTGGTAGGCAGGGAGAGTGTAGTTAGTGGTAGTGTGGTAGTGGTAGGCAGGGAGCGTGTGGTTAGTGGTAGGCAGGGAGAGTGTGATTAGTGGTAGGCAGTAGAGTGGTTAGTGGTAGGCAGGGAGAGTGTGGTTAGTGGTAGGCAGGGAGAGTGTGGTTAGTGGTAGGCAGGGAGAGTGTGGTTAGTGGTAGGCAGGGAGTGTGGTTAGTGGTAGGCAGGGAGAGTGTGGTTAGTGGTAGGCAGGGAGAGTGTGGTTAGTGGTAGGCAGGGAGAGTGTGGTTAGTGGTAGGCAGGGAGGGTGTGGTTAGTGGTAGGCAGGGAGAGTGTGGTTAGTGGTAGGCAGGGAGAGTGTAGTTAGTGGTAGGCAGTGAGAGTGTGGTTAGTGGTAGGCAGGGAGAGTGTGGTTAGTGGTAGGCAGGGAGAGTGTGGTTAGTGGTAGGCAGGGAGAGTGTGGTTAGTGGTAGGCAGTGAGAGTGTGGTTAGTGGTAGGCAGGGAGAGTGTGGTTAGTGGTAGGCAGGGAGAGTGTGGTTAGTGGTAGGCAGGGAGAGTGTGGTTAGTGGTAGGCAGGGAGAGTGTGGTTAGTGGTAGGCAGGGAGAGTGTGGTTAGTGGTAGGCAGGGAGAGTGTAGTTAGTGGTAGGCAGGGAGGGTGTGGTTAGTGGTAGGCAGGGAGAGTGTTGTTAGTGGTAGGCAGGGAGAGTGTAGTTAGTGGTAGGCAGGGAGAATGTAGTTAGTGGTAGGCAGGGAGAGTGTAGTTAGTGGTAGGCAGGGAGGGTGTGGTTAGTGGTAGGCAGGGAGAGTGTTGTTAGTGGTAGGCAGGGAGAGTGTAGTTAGTGGTAGGCAGGGAGAATGTAGTTAGTGGTAGGCAGGGAGAGTGTTGTTAGTGGTAGGCAGGGAGGGTGTGGTTAGTGGTAGGCAGGGAGAGTGTGGTTAGTGGTAGGCAGGGAGAGTGTTGTTAGTGGTAGGCAGGGAGAGTGTGGTTAGTGGTAGGCAGGGAGAGTGTGGTTAGTGGTAGGCAGGGAGAGTGTAGTTAGTGGTAGGCAGGGAGAGTGTGGTTAGTGGTAGGCAGGGAGAGTGTGGTTAGTGGTAGGCAGGGAGAGTGTAGTTAGTGGTAGGCAGGGAGAGTGTGGTTAGTGGTAGGCAGGGAGAGTGTAGTTAGTGGTAGGCAGGGAGAGTGTGGTTAGTGGTAGGCAGGGAGAGTGTGGTTAGTGGTAGGCAGGGAGAGTGTAGTTAGTGGTAGGCAGGGAGAGTGTGGTTAGTGGTAGGCAGGGAGAGTGTGGTTAGTGGTAGGCAGGGAGAGTGTGGTTAGTGGTAGGCAGGGAGAGTGTAGTTAGTGGTAGGCAGGGAGAGTGTGGTTAGTGGTAGGCAGGGAGAGTGTGGTTAGTGGTAGGCAGGGAGAGTGTGGTTAGTGGTAGGCAGGGAGAGTGTAGTTAGTGGTAGGCAGGGAGAGTGTGGTTAGTGGTAGGCAGGGAGAGTGTGGTTAGTGGTAGGCAGGGAGAGTGTGGTTAGTGGTAGGCAGGGAGAGTGTGGTTAGTGGTAGGCAGGGAGGGTGTGGTTAGTGGTAGGCAGGGAGAGTGTTGTTAGTGGTAGGCAGGGAGAGTGTGGTTAGTGGTAGGCAGGGAGAGTGTTGTTAGTGGTAGGCAGGGAGAGTGTGGTTAGTGGTAGGCAGGGAGAGTGTGGTTAGTGGTAGGCAGGGAGAGTGTAGTTAGTGGTAGGCAGGGAGAGTGTGGTTTGTGGTAGGCAGGGAGAGTGTGGTTAGTGGTAGGCAGGGAGAGTGTGGTTAGTGGTAGGCAGGGAGAGTGTAGTTAGTGGTAGGCAGGGAGAGTGTGGTTAGTGGTAGGCAGGGAGAGTGTGGTTAGTGGTAGGCAGGGAGAGTGTGGTTAGTGGTAGGCAGGGAGAGTGTAGTTAGTGGTAGGCAGGGAGAGTGTGGTTAGTGGTAGGCAGGGAGAGTGTAGTTAGTGGTAGGCAGGGAGAGTGTGGTTAGTGGTAGGCAGGGAGAGTGTGGTTAGTGGTAGGCAGGGAGAGTGTGGTTAGTGGTAGGCAGGGAGAGTGTGGTTAGTGGTAGGCAGGGAGAGTGTGGTTAGTGGTAGGCAGGGAGAGTGTGGTTAGTGGTAGGCAGGGAGAGTGTGGTTAGTGGTAGGCAGGGAGAGTGTAGTTAGTGGTAGGCAGGGAGAGTGTGGTTAGTGGTAGGCAGGGAGAGTGTGGTTAGTGGTAGGCAGGGAGAGTGTAGTTAGTGGTAGGCAGGGAGAGTGTAGTTAGTGGTAGGCAGGGAGAGTGTGGTTAGTGGTAGGCAGGGAGAGTGTGGTTAGTGGTAGGCAGGGAGAGTGTAGTTAGTGGTAGGCAGGGAGAGTGTGGTTAGTGGTAGGCAGGGAGAGTGTGGTTAGTGGTAGGCAGGGAGAGTGTGGTTAGTGGTAGGCAGGGAGAGTGTAGTTAGTGGTAGGCAGGGAGAGTGTAGTTAGTGGTAGGCAGGGAGAGTGTGGTTAGTGGTAGGCAGGGAGGGTGTGGTTAGTGGTAGGCAGGGAGAGTGTAGGTTAGTGGTAGGCAGGGAGAGTGTGGTTAGTTAGTGGTAGGCAGGGAGAGTGTGGTTAGTGGTAGGCAGGGAGAGTGTGGTTAGTGGTAGGCAGGGAGAGTGTAGTTAGTGGTAGGCAGGGAGAGTGTAGTTAGTGGTAGGCAGGGAGAGTGTGGTTAGTGGTAGGCAGGGAGAGTGTAGTTAGTGGTAGGCAGGGAGAGTGTAGTTAGTGGTAGGCAGGGAGAGTGGTAGGCAGGGAGAGTGTAGTGGTAGGCAGGGAGAGTGTAGTTAGTGGTAGGCAGGGAGAGTGTGGTTAGTGGTAGGCAGGGAGAGTGTGGTTAGTGGTAGGCAGGGAGAGTGTAGTGGTAGGCAGGGAGAGTGTGTTAGTGGTAGGCAGGGAGAGTGTAGTTAGTGGTAGGCAGGGAGAGTGTAGTTAGTGGTAGGCAGGGAGAGTGTAGTTAGTGGTAGGCAGGAAGAGTGTAGTTAGTGGTAGGCAGGGAGAGTGTAGTTAGTGGTAGGCAGGGAGAGTGTGGTTAGTGGTAGGCAGGGAGAGTGTGGTTAGTGGTAGGCAGGGAGAGTGTAGTTAGTGGTAGGCAGGGAGAGTGTAGTTAGTGGTAGGCAGGGAGAGTGTGGTTAGTGGTAGGCAGGGAGAGTGTGGTTAGTGGTAGGCAGGGAGAGTGTAGTTAGTGGTAGGCAGGGAGAGTGTAGTTAGTGGTAGGCAGGGAGAGTGTAGTTAGTGGTAGGCAGGGAGAGTGTAGTTAGTGGTAGGCAGGGAGAGTGTAGTTAGTGGTAGGCAGGGAGAGTGTGGTTAGTGGTAGGCAGGGAGAGTGTAGTTAGTGGTAGGCAGGGAGGGTGTGGTTAGTGGTAGGCAGGGAGAGTGTAGTTAGTGGTAGGCAGGGAGAGTGTAGTTAGTGGTAGGCAGGGAGAGTGTAGTTAGTGGTAGGCAGGGAGAGTGTAGTTAGTGGTAGGCAGGGAGAGTGTAGTTAGTGGTAGGCAGGGAGAGTGTAGTTAGTGGTAGGCAGGGAGAGTGTGGTTAGTGGTAGGCAGGGAGAGTGTTGTTAGTGGTAGGCAGGGAGAGTGTAGTTAGTGGTAGGCAGGGAGAGTGTAGTTAGTGGTAGGCAGGGAGAGTGTGGTTAGTGGTAGGCAGGGAGAGTGTAGTTAGTGGTAGGCAGGGAGAGTGTGGTTAGTGGTAGGCAGGGAGAGTGTAGTTAGTGGTAGGCAGGGAGAGTGTAGTTAGTGGTAGGCAGGGAGAGTGTAGTTAGTGGTAGGCAGGGAGAGTGTGGTTAGTGGTAGGCAGGGAGAGTGTAGTTAGTGGTAGGCAGGGAGAGTGTAGTTAGTGGTAGGCAGGGAGAGTGTAGTTAGTGGTAGGCAGGGAGAGTGTAGTTAGTGGTAGGCAGGGAGAGTGTAGTTAGTGGTAGGCAGGGAGAGTGTAGTTAGTGGTAGGCAGGGAGAGTGTGGTTAGTGGTAGGCAGGGAGAGTGTTGTTAGTGGTAGGCAGGGAGAGTGTAGTTAGTGGTAGGCAGGGAGAGTGTTGTTAGTGGTAGGCAGGGAGAGTGTGGTTAGTGGTAGGCAGGGAGAGTGTTGTTAGTGGTAGGCAGGGAGAGTGTAGTTAGTGGTAGGCAGGGAGAGTGTGGTTAGTGGTAGGCAGGGAGAGTGTTGTTAGTGGTAGGCAGGGAGAGTGTAGTTAGTGGTAGGCAGGGAGAGTGTTGTTAGTGGTAGGCAGGGAGAGTGTAGTTAGTGGTAGGCAGGGAGAGTGTAGTTAGTGGTAGGCAGGGAGAGTGTAGTTAGTGGTAGGCAGGGAGAGTGTGGTTAGTGGTAGGCAGGGAGAGTGTAGTTAGTGGTAGGCAGGGAGAGTGTAGTTAGTGGTAGGCAGGGAGAGTGTAGTTAGTGGTAGGCAGGGAGAGTGTAGTTAGTGGTAGGCAGGGAGAGTGTAGTTAGTGGACACACACGAGGTAAGATAAAGTTCTTGGAGAAGAGTGAGAGTGGATCTAGTAGCGACCAGTGAAGAGACGGGACCAGGAGCTGTGACTCGATCCCTACAACTACAATATGGTAAGTACACTCACATTTCTCAGGTCAAATTTTCTCTTCTAAAACTTTAAGTTCACATTTTTACAAAATTTTCTCCTTCACGTCGTCAAAATTATTTACACAAAATCTCTGACCAAACGAAACAATAAATCAGTAAATTTATTGTTTATCTGCGTCGTAGTTTAAGTGGATTTTTCCAATCATTTTTTTTCCAGTGGTTTGGTTGTGTGTCGCCAGAGGTCCTTGTCTGATTGCTCCCTGATTGCTTGTAAACTGGCAATCAGGCTCTGAGCTACTGGCTTAATGCAGCAGTAAGGTGTAGATCAGACCAGGAGTGACTTTGATGACTGGCACTCAGGATGGTTGGCCTGACACTCAGGATGGTTGGCCTGGCACTCAGGATGGTTGGCCTGGCATTCAGGATGGTTGGCCTGACACTCAGGATGCTTGGCCTGGCACTCAGGATGGTTGGCCTGGCATTCAGGATGGTTGGCCTGACACTCAGGATGGATGGCCTGACACTCAGGATGGATGACTGACGCTCAGGATGGACGAATGACACTCGGGATGGATGACTGACACTCAGGATGGACGAATGACACTCGGGATGGATGACTGACACTCAGAATGGATAGTCTGACACTGAGAATGAATGACTGACACTCAGGATGGATGACTGACGCTCAGGATGGATGACTGACACTCAGGATGGATGACTGACACTCAGGATGGATGACTGACGCTCAGGATGGACGAATGACACTCGGGATGGATGACTGACACTCAGGATGGATAGTCTGACACTGAGAATGAATGACTGACACTCAGGATGGATGACTGACACTCAGGATGGATGACTGACACTCAGGATGGATGACTGACACTCAGGATGGATGACTGACACTCAGGATGGATGACTGACACTCAGGATGGATGACTGACACTCGGGATGGACGACTGACACTCAAAATATATATACATATATATATATATATATATATATATATATATATATATATATATATATATATATATATATATATATATATATATATATATATATATATATATATATGTATACTGGCACCTCTGCCAGAGAGAGGCTGTGGGCATCCTGCTCTGTGATTTTGGCACAATATCGTCCAATCAAGAACACCTACCAGGATTATCATCAACAGACTGGTGTGTGAATATCTGCTGGTCGTGTTGGAAAGGGCCAGAAGACTCCGCATTTCGTCTATTCCGTCAGAATCAAGAAAAGTTTTGTGTATGTGAATTCAGTGAGGGAACATAACGGTCACCTATGGGTAGGAGAGGTCGGTGAGGGGAGGCCTAATGGAGGGGGAGGAGGCGGAGGTTGAGGGGTAAAACTGTCCCCCCCCCTTCCCCAAACAGGCGCGCATACACCGTGTGCTCGTGTTACAACAATGGAGTGTTTGTTCACCGTGTGTATAGTGTATATAGTCTATAGTGTACAGTGCATAGTATGTGCATGGTATGCGCATAGCATGTGAAGTGTATAGCGGTGTGTCGTTGTTAGTGGGGGCTGTGCACAGAGCATAGTGGTGTATAGTAACATGTGCACAGAGCATAGTGGTGTATAGTAACATGTGCACTGAGCATCGTGGTGTATAGTGAGTTGTCCTGGGAGGGAGTGAGTGCCCTACTCCGCCTCAGCACACATCTTCCACCGCCCACCACAAGGACTGGACACCCCTCTCCTCCCCCCCCCACCACCACCATGAACCACATGCGGAATGTGCCATGCTCCATTTTCCCTTCAGCTTGGGCTTATCACACAGTGTGAGGTATGACAGACGATGAAGCCAGCCAGCCACAAAGCCAGGGAAACAATGCACCCAACAATGAAAGAAGAGGCACATGTCAGGTGTGTGGAGAGTTTCGAGCACGCAACAGGGATGGTCGTATTCGCGCACACAATGGGTGTGCGGGATCACATATGCCCCCAGCAGAGAGCAGCCCACAGCCTCCACAGGCAGATGACAATTCCAATGGCAACCTCGTCACTTGCGATAACCTTCTGTTGGCATTCAAATCCACTGCTAGCAGTACACTATCCCACATCCCTAAAGCGGCTCGCCCATATGCAGCAGGGAAATTCACAGACCTTCTTAAGCCGGTGAATGGAGGTTCCACCAACTTAGAAGCCCGAGGCACCATCCAAGCATGGCGCAACCTTCTTTTGTTCGGCAATGTCTGTCTTGCAGTTCCTGAAAGACGAGGCAAACTGCTAACCACGTCAGTTATCAAGGCAGTGCGCAACTACCCAAGAACGGATAACTGTGTCCCTCTGCCCCATCATCGCAGGAATCAAAGAGGCAGACCCAAGAAAAGTCCTACTGAAAACGAGAAAATTTGCACACAGGTTAGCAAAAAAATTGAAGAAGGTAACACAGTGGAAGCAATAAGAATAATTACAAGTGACGACACTGTAGCCCCCAAGGATGAGACCACAGCCCAAGCACTAAGAGACAAGCATCCAACCAGGGACACCATAGCCATCAACGACAACCCTGAGGAAGACCCCATCACTGAACAATTAATTTTGCCAGAATCGGAAGTCTATAAGGCGATCGTGTCATTTCCAGCAGGATCTGCAGGAGGTTACACTGGAATTCGACCTCAGCACCTCAAAGAGATGGTAAATCCAGTACTCGGTGAATCTGCATCAATTCTTCTCACCGAGTTAACAACTTTCGTCAACAATTGCCTGGCTGGGCGAATCCCAGAAGATATTAAACCTTTCTTTTTTGGAGCCTCACTATGTGCTTTGAAGAAGAGGGATGGGGGAATCAGACCCATTGCAGTTGGAAACACTCTTCGCCGTCTCGTTGCCAAAGCAGCAGTGAGAAACATTTGCCTAGAAGCTGCCACTTTACTCCAGCCACACCAACTGGGCTTTGGGGTCTCTCAAGGCAGTGAAGCTGCAGCTCATGCGGCAAGGGCCTACATCAGGGGCCTACCAGAAGACAAGGCCATAGTCAAACTTGATTTTAGAAATGCCTTTAATATGGTGAAGAGAGATGCTATTTTGCCAGCTGTTCGGGTTCGGTTCCCCAGTCACTTTCCCTTCATTTCAGCCAGCTACAGCAAACCCTCAATTCTTTTGTTTGGAGAACATGAAATTCAATCATCAGAGGGTGTTCAGCAGGGTGACCCACTCGCTCCACTTCTCTTCTGCTTGGCAGTAAGAGAACTAACTTCCAGCCTACGCAGTGAGCTCAATATCTGGTACCTGGATGACGGCACTCTGGCAGGTACTGAAGAATCCCTCGTGGGGGACCTACAACTGGTGAAAACACAGGGAGAAGACTTGGGACTCATCCTCAATCCCTCCAAGTGTGAAATCATCACAGCGAACCAGGAAATAATCAATGCTGTGCGAAGAATCCTCCCGGAAGTCTCAACTACAACTCCGTCCAACAGTACCCTCTTGGGGGCACCGCTGGGTCACCAGGCCATCGATACTGTCCTCAGGGACAAATTGAATTACCTGATGAGAATGGAGGAGAGAATAAGCGATCTTGATGCCCATGATGCTCTGTATCTCCTCACAAGG
>NC_091353.1:5328476-5425976 GCF_038502225.1 Cherax quadricarinatus
TGGGGTCAGATCTAACAATAATAACTGGACATGCTGGGGTCAGATATAACAATAATAACTGGACATGCTGGGGTCAGATATAACAATAATAACTGGACATGCTGGGGTCAGATCTAACAATAATAACTGGACATGCTGGGGTCAGATCTAACAATAATAACTGGACATGCTGGGGTCAGATATAACAATAATAACTGGACATGCTGGGGTCAGATCTAACAATAATAACGGGACATGCTGGGGTCAGATATAACAATAATAACTGGACATGCTGGGGTCAGATATAACAATAATAACTGGACATGCTGGGGTCAGATGTAACAATAATAACTGGACATGCTGGGGTCAGATATAACAATAATAACTGGACATGCTGGGGTCAGATCTAACAATAATAACTGGACATGCTGGGGTCAGATATAACAATAATAACTGGACATGCTGGGGTCAGATCTAACAATAATAACTGGACATGCTGGGGTCAGATCTAACAATAATAACGGGACATGCTGGGGTCAGATATAACAATAATAACTGGACATGCTGGGGTCAGATATAACAATAATAACTGGACATGCTGGGGTCAGATATAACAATAATAACTGGACATGCTGGGGTCAGATATAACAATAATAACTGGACATGCTGGGGTCAGATATAACAATAATAACTGGACATGCTGGGGTCAGATATAACAATAATAACTGGACATGCTGGGGTCAGATATAACAATAATAACTGGACATGCTGGGGTCAGATATGACAATAATAACTGGACATGCTGGGGTCAGATATAACAATAATAACTGGACATGCTGGGGTCAGATATAACAATAATAACTGGACATGCTGGGGTCAGATATAACAATAATAACTGGACATGCTGGGGTCAGATCTTCAACAGTGACATTTTAATTTTGGATAATAAACTTTGTAATGGTGGTCAGAGTCATGAAAAATATATAAGAGAGAAGCTCAGTGTTGGTTAATAATGTTAAAAGTTTTGTGTCCAGTTGAAACTGTTTTAACGTCAGTGTTGAATACTAATATATCATAGTTAGTGCTGCATAAACATATATATATATATATATATATATATATATATATATATATATATATATATATATATATATATATATATTCTTTCAACACACCGGCAGTATCCCACCGAGGCGGGGTGTCCCAAAAGGAAAAACGAAAGTTTATCCTTTTACATTTAGTAATATATACAGGAGAAGAGGTTACTAGCTCCTTGCTCCCGGCATTTTAGTCGCCTCTTACAACACGCATGGCTTACGGAGGAAGAATTCTGTTCCACTTCCCCATGGAGGTAAGAGGAAATAAACAAGAACAAGAACTAGAAAGAAAATAGAAGAAAACCCAAAGGGGTGTGTATATATATATGCATGTACATGTATGTGTAGTGTGACCTAAGTGTAAGTAGAAGTAGCAAGACATACCTGAAATCTTGCATGTGTATATATATATATATATATATATATATATATATATATATATATATATATATATATATATATATATATATATATATATATATATATATATATATATATATATATACATATATATGTAGTAGGCTGGTAGACAGCAACCACCCAGGGAGGTACTACCGTCCTACCAAGTGAGTGTAAAACGAAAGCCTGTAATTATTTTACATGATGGTAGGATTGCTGGTGTCTTTTGTCTGTCTCATAAATATGCAAGATTACAGGTACGTCTTGCTACTTCTACTTACACTTAGGTCACACTATATATACATGTACACGTTTATTTATACACACTCATCTGAGTTTTCTTTGATTTTATCTTAATAGTTCTTGTTCTTATTACTTTTCCTTTTATATCCATGGGGAAGTGGAATAAGAATCTTTCCTCCGTAAGCCATGCGTGTTGTAAAAGTCAACTAAAATGCCGGGAACAATGGGCTAGTAACCCCTTTTCCTGTAATAATTACTAAAAAGAATAAGAAGAAGAAAATTGTCAAAGTGGGAAGTCTGAATGTGCGTGGATGTTGTGCAGATGATAAGAAAGAGATGATTGTGGATGTTATGAATGACAAGAAGCTGGATGTCCTGGCTTTAAGTGAAACAAAGCTGAAGGGGGTGGGAGAGTTTCAGTGGAGAGGAATAAATGGGATTAGGTCAGGGGTTTCAAATAGAGTTAGAGCTAAAGAAGGAGTAGCAATAATGTTGAAGGATAAACTAAGGCAGGAAAAGACGGACTATAAATGTATTAATTCAAGGATTATATTGAGTAAAATAAAGGTTGGATGTGAGAAGTGGGTTATAGTAAGCGTATATGCACCTGGGGAAGAGAGAAGTGTAGAGTAGAGAGAAAGATTTTGGGAAATGTTGAGTGAATGCGTGGGGAGTTTTGAACCAAGTGTGAGAGTAATGGTGGTCGGGGATTTCAATGCTAAAGTGGGCAAAAATGTTGTGGAGGGAGTAGTAGGTAAATTTGGGGTGCCAGGGGTAAATGTAAATGGGCAGCCTTTAATTGAGCTATGTGTAGAAAGAGGTTTGGTAATAAGTAATACATATTTTATGAAGAAGAGGATAAATAAATATACAAGGTATGATGTAGCACATAATGAAAGTAGTTTGTTAGATTATGTATTGGTGGATAAAAGGTTGATGGGTAGGCTCCAGGATGTACATGTTTATAGAGGGGCAACTGATATATCGGATCATTATCTAGTTGTAGCTACAGTTAGAGTAAGAGGTAGATGGGAAAAGAGGAAAATGGCAACAACAAGTAAGAGGGAGGTGAAAGTGTATAAACTAAGGGAGGAGGAAGTTCGGGCGAGATATAAGCAACTATTGGCAGAAAGGTGGGCTGGTGCAAGTATGAGTAGTGGGGGGAGGGTTGAAGAGGGTTGGAATAGTTTTAAAAATGCAGTATTAGAATGTGGGGCAGAAGTTTGTGGTTATAGGAGGGTGGGTGCAGGAGGAAAGAGGAGTGATTTGTGGAATGATGAAGTAAAGGGTGTGATAAAAGAGAAAAAGTTAGCTTATGAGAGGTTTTTACAAAGCAGAAGTGTTATAAGAAGAGCAGAGTATATGGAGAGTAAAAGAAAGGTGAAGAGAGTGGTGAGAGAGTGCAAAAGGAGAGCAGATGATAGAGTGGGAGAGGCACTGTCAAGAAATTTTAATGAAAATAAGAAAAAAATTTGGAGTTAGTTAAACAAGTTAAGAAAGCCTAGAGAACGAATGGATTTATCAGGTAAAAACAGAGTAGGGGAGTTAGTAGATGGAGAGATGGAGGTATTACCTGGAGTTTACCTGGAGAGAGTTCCGGGGGTCAACGCCCCCGCGGCCCGGTCTGTGACCAGGCCTCCTGGTGGATCAGCCCCTGATCAACCAGGTTGTTGCTGCTGGCTGCACGCAAACCAACGTACGAGCCACAGCCCGGCTGATCAGGAACTGACTTTAGGTGCTTGTCCAGTGCCAGCTTGAAGACTGCCAGGGGTCTGTTGGTAATCCCCCTTATGTATGCTGGGAGGCAGTTGAACAGTCTCGGGCCCCTGACACTTATTGTATGGTCTCTTAACGTGCTAGTGACACCCCTGCTTTTCATTGGGGGGATGGTGCATCGTCTGCCAAGTCTTTTGCTTCCGTAGTGAGTGATTTTCGTGTGCAAGTTCGGTACTAGTCCCTCTAGGATTTTCCAGGTGTATATAATCATGTATCTCTCCCTCCTGCGTTCCAGGGAATACAGGTTTAGAAACCTCAAGCGCTCCCAGTAATTGAGGTGTTTTATCTCCGTTATGCGCGCCGTGAAAGTTCTCTGTACATTTGGGTATTGGGTAGATGGCGAGAATATTTTGAGGAACTTTTAAATGTCGACGAAGAAAGGGAGGCGGTAATTTCATGCACTGGCCAGGGAGGTATACCATCTTTTAGGAGTGAAGAAGAACAGGATGTGAGTGTTGGGGAGGTACGTGAGGCATTACGTAGAATGAAAGGGGGTAAAGCAGCTGGAACTGATGGGATCATGACAGAAATGTTAAAAGCAGGGGGTGATATAGTGTTGGAGTGGTTGGTATTTTTATTTAATAAATGTATGAGAGGAAGGTACCTAGGGATTGGCAGAGAGCATGTATAGTCCCTTTATATAAAGGGAAAGGGGACAAAAGAGATTGTAAAAAATATACAGGAATAAGTTTAGTGAGTATACCAGGAAAAGTATACGGAAGGGTTATAATTGAAAGAATTAGAGGTAAGACAGAATGTAGGATTGTGGATGAGCAAGGAGGCTTCAGAGTGGGTAGGGGATGTGTAGATCAGGTGTTTACATTGAAGCATATATGTAAACAGTATTTAGATAAAGGTAGGGAAGTTTTTATTGCATTTATGGATTTAGAAAAGGCATATGATAGAGTGGATAGGGGAGAAATATGGCAGATGTTGCAAGTATATGGAAGAGGTGGTAAGTTACTAAATGCTGTAAAGAGTTTTTATGAGGATAGTGAGGCTCAGGTTAGGGTGTGTAGAAGAGAGGGAGACTACTTCCCGGTAAAAGTAGGTCTTAGACAGGGATGTGTAATGTCACCATGGTTGTTTAATATATTTATAGATGGGGTTGTAAAGGAAGTAAATGCTAGGGTGTTCGGGAGAGGGGTGGGATTAAATTATGGGCAATCAAATACAAAATGGGAATTGACACAGTTACTTTTTGCTGATGATGCTGTGCTTATGGGAGATTCTAAAGAAAAGTGGCAAAGGTTAGTGGATGAGTTTAGGAGATTGTGTAAAGGTAGAAAGTTGAAAGTGAACATAGAAAAGAGTAAGGTGGTGAGGGTATGAAATGATTTAGATAAAGAAAAATTGGATATCAAATTGGGGAGGAGGAGTATGGAAGAAGTGAATGTTTTCAGATATTTGGGAGTTGACATGTCAGCGGATGGATTTATGAAGGATTAGGTTAATCATAGAACTGGTGAGGGAAAAAAGGTGAGTGGTGCATTGAGGTATATGTGGAGGCAAAAAATGTTATCTATGGAGGCAAAGAAGGGAATGTATGAAAGTATAGTAGTACCAACATTCTTATATGGGTGTGAAGCTTGGGTTGTAAATGCTGCAGCAAGGAGGCAGTTGGAGGCAGTGGAGATGTCCTGTCTAAGGGCAATGTGTGGTGTAAATATTATGCAGAAAATTCGGAGTGTGGAAATTAGGAGAGGGTGTGGAGTTAATAAAAGTATTAGTCAGAGGGCTGAAGAGGGGTTGTTGAGGTGGTTTGGTCATTTAGAGAGAATTGGATCAAATTAGAATGACATGGAGAGCATATAAATCTGTAGGGGAAGAAAGGCGGGGTAGGGGTCGTCCTCGAAAAGGTTGGAGGGAAGGGGTTAAAGGAGGTGTTGTGGGCGAGGGGCTTGGACTTCCAGCAAGCGTGCGTGAGCGTGTTAAATAGGAGTGAATGGAGACGAATGGTATTTGGGACCTGACGAGCTGTTGGAGTGTGAGCAGGGTAATATTTAGTGAAGGCATTCAGGGAAACCGGTTATTTTATATAACCGGACTTGAGTCCTGGAAATGGGAAGTACAATGTTGTCTGCACTGTAAATGCGGAGTTTGTGATATTGGCAGTTTGGAGGGATATATTGTGTATCTTTATACGTATATACTTCTAAACTGTTGTTCTGAGCACCTCTGCTAAAACAGTGATGATGTGTGAGTGAGGTGAAAGTGTTGAATGATGATGAAAGTGGGTCACCCTGCCTCGGTGGGTCACCCTGCCTCGGTGGGTCACCCTGCCTCGGTGGGTCACCCTGCCTCGGTGGGTCACCCTGCCTCGGTGGGTCACCCTGCCTCGGTGGGTCACCCTGCCTCGGTGGGTCACCCTGCCTCGGTGGGTCTCCCTGCCTCGGTGGGTCACCCTGCCTCGGTGGGTCACCCTGCCTCGGTGGGAGACGGCCGACTTGTTAATATATATATATGGGCTAATGAGAGCATAGGCAATGGGGTCGAAGAGGTATGGGGTAGGTTTAAAAATGTAGTGTTAGAGTGTTCAGCAGAAGTTTGTGGTTACAGGAAAGTGGGTGCGGGAGGGAAGAGGAGCGATTGGTGGAATGATGATGTGAAGAGAGTAGTAAGGGAGAAAAAGTTAGCATATGAGAAGTTTTTACAAAGTAGAAGTGATGCAAGGAGGGAAGAGTATATGGAGAAAAAGAGAGAAGTTAAGAGAGTGGTGAAGCAATGTAAAAAGAGAGCAAATGAGAGAGTGGGTGAGATGTTATCAACAAATTTTGTTGAAAATAAGAAAAAGTTTTGGAGTGAGATTAACAAGTTAAGAAAGCCTAGAGAACAAATGGATTTGTCAGTTAAAAATAGGAGAGGAGAGTTATTAAATGGAGAGTTAGAGGTATTGGGAAGATGGAAGGAATATTTTGAGGAATTGTTAAATGTTGATGAAGATAGGGAAGCTGTGATTTCGTGTATAGGGCAAGGAGGAATAACATCTTGTAGGAGTGAGGAAGAGCCAGTTGTGAGTGTGGGGGAAGATCGTGAGGCAGTAGGTAAAATGAAAGGGGGTAAGGCAGCCGGGATTGATGGGATAAAGATAGAAATGTTAAAAGCAGGTGGGGATATAGTTTTGGAGTGGTTGGTGCAATTATTTAATAAATGTATGGAAGAGGGTAAGGTACCTAGGGATTGGCAGAGAGCATGCATAGTTCCTTTGTATAAAGGCAAAGGGGATAAAAGAGAGTGCAAAAATTATAGGGGGATAAGTCTGTTGAGTATACCTGGTAAAGTGTATGGTAGAGTTATTATTGAAAGAATTAAGAGTAAGACGGAGAATAGGATAGCAGATGAACAAGGACGCTTTAGGAAAGGTAGGGGGTGTGTGGACCAGGTGTTTACAGTGAAACATATAAGTGAACAGTATTTAGATAAGGCTAAAGAGGTCTTTGTGGCATTTATGGATTTGGAAAAGGCGTATGACAGGGTGGATAGGGGGGCAATGTGGCAGATGTTGAAAGTGTATGGTGTAGGAGGTAGGTTACTGAAAGCAGTGAAGAGTTTTTACGAGGATAGTGAGGCTCAAGTTAGAGTATGTAGGAAAGAGGGAAATTTTTTCCCAGTAAAAGTAGGCCTTAGACAAGGATGTGTGATGTCACCATGGTTGTTTAATATATTTATAGATGGGGTTGTAAGAGAAGTAAATGCGAGGGTCTTGGCAAGAGGCGTGGAGTTAAAAGATAAAGAATCACACACAAAGTGGGAGTTGTCACAGTTGCTCTTTGCTGATGACACTGTGCTCTTGGGAGATTCTGAAGAGAAGTTGCAGAGATTGGTGGATGAATTTGGTAGGGTGTGCAAAAGAAGAAAATTAAAGGTGAATACAGGAAAGAGTAAGATTATGAGGATAACAAAAAGATTAGGTGATGAAAGATTGAATATCAGATTGGAGGGAGAGAGTATGGAGGAGGTGAACGTATTCAGATATTTGGGAGTGGACGTGTCAGCGGATGGGTCTATGAAAGATGAGGTGAATCATAGAATTGATGAGGGGAAAAGAGTGAGTGGTGCACTTAGGAGTCTGTGGAGACAAAGAACTTTGTCCTTGGAGGCAAAGAGGGGAATGTATGACAGTATAGTTTTACCAACGCTCTCATATGGGTGTGAGGCATGGGTGATGAATGTTGCAGCGAGGAGAAGGCTGGAGGCAGTGGAGATGTCATGTCTGAGGGCAATGTGTGGTGTGAATATAATGCAGAGAATTCGTAGTTTGGAAGTTAGGAGGAGGTGCGGGATTACCAAAACTGTTGTCCAGAGGGCTGAGGAAGGGTTGTTGAGGTGGTTCGGACATGTAGAGAGAATGGAGCGAAACAGAATGACTTCAAGAGTGTATCAGTCTGTAGTGGAAGGAAGGCGGGGTAGGGGTCGGCCTAGGAAGGGTTGGAGGGAGGGGGTAAAGGAGGTTTTGTGTGCGAGGGGCTTGGACTTCCAGCAGGTATGCATGAGCGTGTTTGATAGGAGTGAATGGAGACAAATGGTTTTTAATACTTGACGTGCTGTTGGAGTGTGAGCAAAGTAACATTTATGAAGGGATTCAGGGAAACCGGCAGGCCGGACTTGAGTCCTGGAGATGGGAAGTACAGTGCCTGCACTCTGAAGGAGGGGTGTTAATGTTGCAGTTTAAAAACTGTAGTGTAAAGCACCCTTCTGGCAAGACAGTGATGGAGTGAATGATGGTGAAAGTTTTTCTTTTTCGGGCCACCCTGCCTTGGTGGGAATCGGCCGGTGTGATAATAAAAAAAAAAATAAATATATGTATATGTATATATATATATGTATATGTATATATATATATGTATATATATATATATATATGTATATGTATATATATATATATACATTAATTACATAAAGTAACTGTAGTGTATTGGATGATTATGACAATGTTGTTGACGTACTTGGTTGAGGTGGATGGATGGATAGGCAGGCAGACGGATGGATAAGCAGGTAGATAGATGGGTAGACAGGCAGATGGATGGACAAGCAGGTAGATGGATGGCTAGGCAGGTAACGTATAGCTGGGCAGGTATACGGATGGCTAGGTGTGTAGACGGATGGCTAGGCAGGTAGACGGAAGGCTGGGCAGGTAGACGCAAGGCTGGGCAGGTAGACGCAAGGTTGGGCAGGTAGACGCAAGGCTGGGCAGGTAGACGGAAGGCTAGGCAGGTAGACGGAAGGCTGGGCAGGTAGACGGAAGGCTGGGCAGATAGACGCAAGGCTGGGCAGGTAGACGGAAGGCTGGGCAGGTAGACGGAAGGCTGGGCAGGTAGACGCAAGGCTGGGCAGGTAGACGCAAGGCTGGGCAGGTAGACAGGTGGGTTGAGACAACAGCTCCAGCAACCTTGAAAGTCAACTTTGATTATTACAAAGACACAAACTTCAACATGCACCTCCACACTTTACCTCACACTCCTAAACTGATCCCCAACTCTACGTAAACTTGTCATCAAAGTCACTATCCACAAGGCACAAACCATATATTATACAAATAATTTATATAATGTACCACAATCAAGGTAACAACAGAAGTATACATTTTATTATATATATATATATATATATATATATATATATATATATATATATATATATATATATATATATATATATATTTAAATCTTGATTGAACATATGACTCTAGACTGAGGGACTGATTACCTCAAACTCCGCCTCAGCTTCCACCGTTCTTCTCTGTTTTGGACTGAAGATGCCACTTGCTGGCGAAACATTTCCTCAATAAATTCCCAAATATTGCACAAATGTCTGATTCCTCGTTAATTTTAGTTACTTACCCCTTCTTAATGGCCTTGATACCGTCGTTAATGTTGGACTTGTTAAATGGTCTCATATACTGAAACATCTCAGGTTCGTGTTTGGCCATGATGGTCTCAGTGTTGGTGAAGGGAACGAAGCCGAACCTGAAGGGAGGCTTCCTGAAGTAAGGGTTCTGAAGCTGGTGACCCAGAGAGAGAAATACGTCAGTTAGACATCGGTTGTCGCAGACTCTGGACAGGATAATAACGATGTAAGGAGTACGTCACTTCCCATAATATATTTTCCCACTATAATCTACCTCGTCCATTATTATTATCGCATTTACATTGTCTGCTTTCGTAAGGCGAAGTCCAGGATCTTACGTTAATTTATGGTATAACTTAACAAATCTCTGCTGGCAACTGTGTTGTAGACTTCGCCTTACGAAAGCAGACAGGAAATGTGAGAGTAATTATAGACAAGGTAGATTATAGGGGAAAAAGTAACAGATTATTAAGAACGAGGGGAGTGACGTACCCATTAAGAAATGGGATTGAGAGAGACACATTAACATGACTCACGAAATCGTAATGACACGATTGCAAATACACCACACCACGGGTGGGGTTAGAACCCGCGGTCAGAGAGTCTCAACACTCCAGACCGACGCGTTAGCCACTGGACCAGCTGGTCCAGCTGGTCCAGTGGCTAACTGGAGTTTTGTGACTCTCTGGTCGCGGGTTCTAACCCCTCCCGTGCTGTGGTTTGAGACACATTAGTCAACCATCGGTTTTAGCGGACTCTGGACACAGGACAATAATAACAGATATATCTATCCGTAAACACTGCACCAAGTTACTTGTTCTACCTAACTGTTGGTGTTACCATGACGACAAAACAATCTCACTTGTGTCCCCACAATCACAATTAACCGGACACCTGCTGCCTCCCCCCCCCACCCATTAATCCAGGTTTATTATATTCCTAGGGCAAGTACTCAACCCACACTTATCATGGGTAAGTGATAGGCAACCCATTCCCCCATGCCACAACGTGTTCAGGTCACCATATAAACGAGTATACACAATATACTGTGTATGTTGTATATACAGTATACTGTGTATGTTGTATATACAGTATACTGTGTATGTTGTATATACAGTATACTGTGTATGTTGTATATACAGTATACTGTGTATGTTGTATATACAGTATACTGTGTATGGTGTATATACAGTATACTGTGTATGTTGTATATACAGTATACTGTGTATGGTGTATATACAGTATACTGTGTATGTTGTATATACAGTATACTATGTATGTTGTATATACAGTATACTGTGTATGTTGTATATACAGTATACTGTGTATGTTGTATATACAGTATACTGTGTATGTTGTATATACAGTATACTGTGTATGTTGTATATACAGTATACTGTGTATGTTGTATATACAGTATACTGTGTATGTTGTATATACAGTATACTGTGTATGTTGTATATACAGTATACTGTGTATGGTGTATATACAGTATACTGTGTATGTTGTATATACAGTATACTGTATATGTTGTATATACAGTATACTGTGTATGTTGTATATACAGTATACTGTGTATGTTGTATATACAGTATACTGTGTATGGTGTATATACAGTATACTGTGTATGTTGTATATACAGCATACTGTGTATGGTGTATATACAGTATACTGTGTATGTTGTATATACAGTATACTATGTATGTTGTATATACAGTATACTGTGTATGTTGTATATACAGTATACTGTGTATGTTGTATATACAGTATACTGTGTATGGTGTATATACAGTATACTGTGTATGTTGTATATACAGTATACTGTGTATGTTGTATATACAGTATACTGTGTATGTTGTATATACAGTATACTGTGTATGTTGTATATACAGTATACTGTGTATGTTGTATATACAGTATACTATGTATGTTGTATATACAGTATACTGTGTATGTTGTATATACAGTATACTGTGTATGGTGTATATACAGTATACTGTGTATGTTGTATATACAGTATACTGTGTATGTTGTATATACAGTATACTGTGTATGGTGTATATACAGTATACTGTGTATGTTGTATATACAGTATACTGTGTATGTTGTATATACAGTATACTGTGTATGTTGTATATACAGTATACTGTGTATGTTGTATATACAGTATACTGTGTATGTTGTATATACAGTATACTGTGTACATATACACAGAACTGCCCAAAATACTTTTAATCGTGGGAAATTATCCCAAGGTCGTGGGAACATCCCATGAAATTATAGAAATTTCCCATGAAAATCGTGAGAATTTCCCATGAAAATTGTGGGACTTTCCCACATGGCCATGGGAACGTCCCACAAAATCATGGGAACTCCACGTTAGGTAGTGGAGATTCACCCTGGGGCAATGGGGACTAAACCTGGGATAATGGAGACTCACCCTGGGGTACTGGGGACTAAACCTGGGATAATGAAGACTCACTCTGGGGTAATGGGGACTCACCCTGGGTTAATGGAGACTCACCCTGGGGTAATTGGGACTCACCCTGCGGTAATGGGGACTCACCCTGAGGAAATGGAGACTCACCTTAGGGTAATGGGGACTCACTCAGCGGTAATGAGGACTCACTCTGGGGTAATGAGGACTCACTCTGGGGTAATGGGAACTCACCTGGGGTAATGGGGACTCACCCTGGGTTAATGGGGGCTCACCCTGGGGTAACTGGGACTCACCCTGGGGTAATGGAGACACCCTTGGGTAATGGGGACTAAACCTGGGGCAATGGAGACTCACCATGGGGTAATGGGGACTCACCCTTGGGTAATGGGGACTCACCCAGGGGTAATGAGGACTCACTCTGGGGTAATGAGGACTCACCCTGGGGTAATGAGAACTCACCCTGGGGTAATGGGGACTCACCCTGGGATAATGGGGACTCACCCTGGGGTAATGGGGACTCATCCTGGGGTAATGGGGACTCACCTGGGGTAATGGGGACTAACCCTGTGGTAATTGGGACTCACCCTGTGGTAATTGGGACTCACCCTGTGATAATTGGGACTATCCCTGTGGCAATTGGGACTCACCCTGTGGAAATGGGGACTCACAATGTGGTAATTAGGACTCACGCTGTGGTAATGGGGACTCACCCTGGGGTAATGGGGACTCAACCTGTGGTAATTGGGACTCACCCTGTGGTAATGGGGACTCACCCTGGGTTAATGGGGACTCAACCTGTGCTAATTGGGACTCACGCTGTGGTAATGGGGAATCATCCTGGGGTAATGGGGACTCACCCTGTCGTAATGGGGACTCACCCTGTGGTAATGAAGACTCACCCTGTGTTAATGAAGACTCACCCTGTGGTAATGAGGACTCACCCTGGGGTAATGAAGACTCACCCTGTGGTAATGGGGACTCACCCTGTGGTAATGAAGACTCACCCTGTGGTAATGGGGACTCACCCTGGGATAATGGGGACTCACCCTGTGGTAATGGGGACTCACCCTGTGGTAATGAAGACTCACCATGTGGTAATGGGGACTCACCCTGTGGTAATGGGGACTCACCCTGTGGTAATGGGCACTCACCCTGTGGTCATCGATGCCAGATAGATCATGGTACTCCTCCCTGGTGATCATGAAGGCGGCCAGGTTAGCAGTATAGATGGCCAAGAAGACCACAGCAAACATGGCCCAGATGTTGGCCATGAACCTGTGGAAGCCAGACACAAACCCAGGTTAGTCTGGCTTAACACACTGGCTTATCTTAACACCGCTATCTTTATAGGTATAGAAGTGTTATCCTGCCTTAACTAACAGGTTGAGTTATCCTGCCTTAACTAACAGGTTGAGTTATCCTGCCTTAACTAACAGGTTGAGTTATCCTGCCTTAACTAACAGGTTGAGTTATCCTGCCTTAACTAACAGGTTAAGTTATCCTGCCTTAACTAACAGGTTGAGTTATCCTGCCTTAACTAACAGGCTGAGTTATCCTGCCTTAACTAGCAGGCTGAGTTATCCTGCCTTAACTAACAGGTTAAGTTATCCTGCCTTAACTAACAGGTTGAGTTATCCTGCCTTAACTAACAGGCTGAGTTATCCTGCCTTAACTAACACGTTGAGTTATCCTGCCTTAACTAACAGGTTAAGTTATCCTGCCTTAACTAACGGGTTGAGTTATCCTGCCTTAACTAACAGGCTGAGTTATCCTGCCTTAACTAACAGGCTGAGTTATCCTGCCTTAACTAACAGGTTAAGTTATCCTGCCTTAACTAACAGGTTGAGTTATCCTGCCTTAACTAACAGGCTGAGTTATCCTGCCTTAACTAACACGTTGAGTTATCCTGCCTTAACTAACAGGTTAAGTTATCCTGCCTTAACTAACAGGTTGAGTTATCCTGCCTTAACTAGCAGGCTGAGTTATCCTGCCTTAACTAGCAGGCTGAGTTATCCTGCCTTAACTAACAGGTTAAGTTATCCTGCCTTAACTAACAGGTTGAGTTATCCTGCCTTAACTAACAGGCTGAGTTATCCTGCCTTAACTAACACGTTGAGTTATCCTGCCTTAACTAACAGGTTAAGTTATCCTGCCTTAACTAACGGGTTGAGTTATCCTGCCTTAACTAACAGGCTGAGTTATCCTGCCTTAACTAACAGGCTGAGTTATCCTGCCTTAACTAACAGGTTGAGTTATCCTGCTTTAACTAACAGGTTAAGTTATCCTGCCTTAACTAACAGGTTGAGTTATCCTGCCTTAACTAACAGGCTGAGTTATCCTGCCTTAACTAACACGTTGAGTTATCCTGCCTTAACTAACAGGTTAAGTTATCCTGCCTTAACTAACAGGTTAAGTTATCCTGCCTTAACTAACAGGTTGAGTTATCCTGCCTTAACTAACAGGCTGAGTTATCCTGCCTTAACTAGCAGGCTGAGTTATCCTGCCTTAACTAACAGGTTAAGTTATCCTGCCTTAACTAACAGGTTGAGTTATCCTGCCTTAACTAACAGGCTGAGTTATCCTGCCTTAACTAACACGTTGAGTTATCCTGCTTTAACTAACAGGTTAAGTTATCCTGCCTTAACTAACAGGTTGAGTTATCCTGCCTTAACTAACAGGCTGAGTTATCCTGCCTTAACTAACAGGCTGAGTTATCCTGCCTTAACTAACAGGTTGAGTTATCCTGCCTTAACTAACAGGTTAAGTTATCCTGCCTTAACTAACAGGTTGAGTTATCCTGCCTTAACTAACAGGCTGAGTTATCCTGCCTTAACTAACACGTTGAGTTATCCTGCCTTAACTAACAGGTTAAGTTATCCTGCCTTAACTAACAGGTTGAGTTATCCTGCCTTAACTAACAGGCTGAGTTATCCTGCCTTAACTAACAGGCTGAGTTATCCTGCCTTAACTAGCAGGCTGAGTTATCTTGCCTTAACTAACAGGTTAAGTTATCCTGCCTTAACTAACAGGTTGAGTTATCCTGCCTTAACTAACAGGCTGAGTTATCCTGCCTTAACTAGCAGGCTGAGTTATCCTGCCTTAACTAACAGGTTGAGTTATCCTACCTTAACTAATAGGTTAAGTTATCCTGCCTTAACTAACAGGTTGAGTTATCCTGCCTTAACTAACAGGTTGAGTTATCCTGCCTTAACTAGCAGGTTAAGTTATCCTGCCTTAAATAGGCTGAGTTATCCTGCCTTAACTAGCAGGCTGAGTTATCCTGCCTTAACTAACAGGCTGAGTTATCCTGCCTTAACTAACAGGCTGAGTTATCCTGCCTTAACTAACAGGCTGAGTTATCCTGCCTTAACTAACATGTTGAGTTATCCTGCCTTAACTAACAGGCTGAGTTATCCTGCCTTAACTAGCAGGCTGAGTTATCCTGCCTTAACTAACAGGCTGAGTTATCCTGCCTTAAATAACAGGCTGAGTTATCCTGCCTTAACTAACAGGCTGAGTTATTCTGCCTTAACTAGCAGGCTGAGTTATCCTGCCTTAACTAGCAGGCTGAGTTATCCTGCCTTAACTAACAGGCTGAGTTATCCTGCCTTAACTAGCAGGCTGAGTTATCCTGCCTTAACTAACAGGCTGAGTTATCCTGCCTTAACTAGCAGGCTGAGTTATCCTGCCTTAACTAACAGGTTGAGTTATCCTGCCTTAACTAACAGGCTGAGTTATCCTGCCTTAACTAGCAGGCTGAGTTATCCTGCCTTAACTAGCAGGCTGAGTTATCCTGCCTTAACTAGCAGGCTGAGTTATCCTGCCTTAACTAGCAGGCTGAGTTATCCTGCCTTAACTAGCAGGCTGAGTTATCCTGCCTTAACTAGCAGGCTGAGTTATCCTGCCTTAACTAGCAGGCTGAGTTATCCTGCCTTAACTAACTGGTTGAGTTATTCTGCCTTAACTAACAGGTTGAGTTATCCTGCCTTAACTAACAGGCTGGGTTATCCTGCCTTAACTAGCAGGCTGAGTTATCCTGCCTTAACCAGCAGGCTGAGTTATCCTGCCTTAACTAACAGGTTGAGTTATCCTGCCTTAACTAACAGGTTGAGTTATCCTGCCTTAACTAACAGGTTGAGTTATCCTGCCTTAACTAACAGGTTGAGTTATCCTGCCTTAACTAACAGGTTAAGTTATCCTGCCTTAACTAACAGGTTGAGTTATCCTGCCTTAACTAACAGGTTGAGTTATCCTGCCTTAACTAACAGGTTGAGTTATCCTGCCTTAACTAACAGGTTGAGTTATCCTGCCTTAACTAACAGGTAAAGAGTTATCCTAGCAGGCTAATAATAATAATAATAATAATAATAATAATAATAATAATAATAATAATAATAATAATAATAATAATAATAATAATAATAATAATATTAAGCAACTGAAGGTTTCCATCATCTGACGGAGACCTTCCGCTGGCTTACCACTCCACCCCACTTTAAATAATGCAGTTATGATAATAAACATTATAAGCACTATAAACATTATAAGTATTAAAGACACTGGCACTGACCTGGCAGTGAATCCCTTGGGACAGTCGACGTGTACTGCCGCCTGGAACAGTACTGCCCACACCAGCCAGTAGGTCCTCAGCAGTGAGAACTTGTGGTCTCTGGGAGGGGCTATCTGTAACAGGGAGGCCAGTGCTCTTACCCATTAGTTAAAAGGGGAGGGAGGGTCGTAGAGATGGGTAGGGGGAAGATACCCATTAGTTAAGGGGAAGGGTTGTTTTAAAGGGTGGGTAGGGAGAGAGAGAGAAGAGAGGAGGCATGACCCCTTAGCTAAGGGAAGGATATATTTTAAAGGGTAGGGAGGAGGGAAGGGGAAGTAAGTAAGGGGCACGGACCCCCTATCAAGCACGTACTCTCTCTCTCTCTCTCTCTCTCTCTCTCTCTCTCTCTCTCTCTCTCTCTCTCTCTCTCTCTCTCTCTCTCACTGACCTCAGTTGGCGTCGTCATCGCCAACTCCAGCGTCGCCAATTCACACACTTCCTTTATCCGCCAAATTATACCAATTAATATTCCTTTGTAGGACAGCGACATATTTGACCTGGGGAATATCTAGGGGATTATTATATTAACCTGGGGAATATCTAAGGGAATATTGTATTAACCTGGGAATATCTAGGGGAATATTGTATTAACTTGCTGAATATCTGGGGGAATATTGTATTAACCTGGGGAATATCTAGGGGAATATTATACTAACCTGGGGAATATCTAGGGGAATATTATACTAACCTGGGGAATATCTAGGGAAATACTGTATTAACCTGGGGAATATCTGGGGGAATATTGTTTTAACCTGGGGAATATCTAGGGGAAAATTATATTAACCTGGGGAATATCTAGGGGAATATTATACTAACCTGGGGAATATCTAGGGGAATATTGTATTAACCTGGGGAATATCTAGGGGAAAATTATATTAACCTGGGGAATATCTAGGGGAATATTATATTAACCTGGGGAATATCTGGGGGATTATTATATTAACCTGGGGAATATCTAGGGGAATATTGTATTAACCTGGGGAATATCTGGGGGAATATTGTATTAAGCTGGGGAATATCTGGGGGAATATTATATTAACCTGGGGAATATCTAGGGGAATATTATACTAACCTGGGGAATATCTGGGGGAATATTATATTAACCTGGGGAATATCTGGGGGATTATTATATTAACCTGGGGAATATCTAGGGGAATATTGTATTAACCTGGGGAATATCTGGGGGATTATTATATTAACCTGGGGAATATCTAGGGGAATATTATACTAACCTGGGGAATATCTGGGGGATTATTATATTAACCTGGGGAATATCTAGGGGAATATTGTATTAACCTGGGGAATATCTGGGGGATTATCATATTAACCTGGGGAATATCTAGGGGAATATTGTATTAACCTGGGGAATATCTGGGGGAATATTGTATTAAGCTGGGGAATATCTTGGGAAATATAGTGTTAACCTGGGAATATCTGGGGAATATTGTATTAACCTGGGGAATATCTAGGGAATATTGTATTAACCTTGGGAATATTTAGGGGAATATTGTTTTAACCTGGGGAATATCTGGGGGAATATTGTATTAACCTGGGGAATATTGTATTAACCTGGGAATATCTAGGGGAATATTGTATTAACCTGGGAATATCTGGGGAATATTGTATTAACCTGGGAATATCTGGGGGATTATTGTATTAACCTGGGGAATATCTAGGGGAATATTGTATTAACCTGGGAATATCTGGGGAATATTGTATTAACCTGCTGAATATCTGGGGGAATATTGTATTAACCTGGGGAATATCTAGGGGAATATTATACTAACCTGGGGAATATCTAGGGGAATATTGTATTAACCTGGGGAATATCTAGGGGAAAATTGTATTAACCTGGGGAATATCTGGGGGAATATTGTATTAACCTGGGGAATATCTGGGGGATTATTATACTAACCTGGGGAATATCTAGGGGAATATTGTATTAACCTGGGGAATATCTGGGGGAATATTGTATTAACCTGGGAATATCTAGGGGAATATTGTATTAACCTGGGGAATATCTGGGGGAATATTGTATTAAGCTGGGGAATATCTAGGGGAATATTGTTTTAACCTGGGGAATATCTGGGGAAATATAGTGTTAACCTGGGGAATATCTAGGGGAATATTGTATTAACCGGGGGAATATTGTATTAACCTGCTGAATATCTAGGGAATATTGTATTAACCTGCTGAATATCTAGGGGAATATTGTATTAACCGGGGGAATATTGTATTAACCTGCTGAATATCTAGGGAATATTGTATTAACCTGGGGAATATCTAGGGGAATATTATACTAACCTGGGGAATATCTAGGGGAATATTGTATTAACCTTGGGAATATTTAGGGGAATATTGTATTAACCTTGGGAATATTTAGGGGAATATTGTATTAACCTGGGGAATATCTGGGGGAATATTGTATTAACCTTGGGAATATTTAGGGGAATATTGTATTAACCTGGGGAATATCTGGGGGAATATTGTATTAACCTGGGGAATATCTGGGGGAATATTGTATTAAGCTGGGAATATCTAGGGGAATATTGTATTAACCTGGGGAATATGTGGGGAATATTGTATAAACATGGGGAATATCTAGGGGAATATTGTATTAACCTGGGGAATATCTGGGGGAATATTGTATTAACCTGGGAATATCTGGGGGAATATTGTATTAACCTGGGGAATATCTAGGGGAATATTGTATTAACCTGGGGAATATCTGGGGGAATACTGTATTAACCTGGGGAATATCTAGGGGAATATTGTATTAAAATGGGGAATATCTGGGGGAATATTGTATTAACCTGGGGAATATCTAGAGGAATATTGTATTAACCTGGGGAATATCTGGGGGAATATTATATTAACCTAGGGAATATCTGGAGGAATATTTTATTAACCTGGGGAATATCTAGGGGAATATTGTATTAACCTGGGGAATATCTGGGGGAATATTGTATTAACCTGGGGAATATCTGGGGGATTATTATATTAACCTGGGGAATATCTAGAGGAATATTGTATTAACCTAGGGAATATCTGGGGGAATATTGTATTAACCTGGGGAATATCTAGGGGAATATTGTATTAACCTGGGGAATATCTTGGGGAATATTGTATTAACCTGGGGAACATCTAGGGGAATATTGTTTTAACCTGGGGAATATCTGGGGAAATGTAGTATTAACCTGGGAAATATCTAGGGGAATATTGTATTAACCTGCTGAATGTCTGGGGGATATTGTATTAACCTGGGGAATATTGTATTAACCTGCTGAATATCTGGGGAATATTGTATTAACCTGGGGAATATCTAGGGGAATATTGTATTAACCTGGGGAATATCTGGGGAAATATTGTATTAACCTGGGGAATATCTGGGGGATTATTATATTAACCTGGGGAAGATCTGGGGAATATTATATTAACCTGGGGAATATCTGGGGGAGTATTGTATTAACCTGGGGAATATCTGGAGGCATATTGTATTATTAAATGGAGAGTTAGAGGTATTGGGAAGATGGTGGGAATATTTTGAGGAATTGTTAAATGTTGATGAAGATAGGGAAGCTGTGATTTCGTGTATAGGGCAAGGAGGAATAACATCTTGTAGGAGTGAGGAAGAGCCAGTTGTGAGTGTGGGGGAAGTTCGTGAGGCAGTAGGTAAAATGAAAGGGGGTAAGACAGCCGGGATTGATGGGATAAAGATAGAAATGTTAAAAGCAGGTGGGGATATAGTTTTGGAGTGGTTGGTGCAATTATTTAATAAATGTATGGAAGAGGGTAAGGTACCTAGGGATTGGCAGAGAGCATGCATAGTTCCTTTGTATAAAGGCAAAGGGGATAAAAGAGAGTGCAAAAATTATAGGGGGATAAGTCTGTTGAGTGTACCTGGTAAAGTGTATGGTAGAGTTATAATTGAAAGAATTAAGAGTAAGACGGAGAATAGGATAGCAGATGAACAAGGAGACTTTAGGAAAGGTAGGGGGTGTGTGGACCAGGTGTTTACAGTGAAACATATAAGTGAACAGTATTTAGATAAGGCTAAAGAGGTCTTTGTGGCATTTATGGATTTGGAAAAGGCGTATGACAGGGTGGATAGGGGGGCAATGTGGCAGATGTTGCAAGTGTATGGTGTAGGAGGTAGGTTACTGAAAGCAGTGAAGAGTTTTTACGAGGATAGTGAGGCTCAAGTTAGAGTATGTAGGAAAGAGGGAAATTATTTCCCAGTAAAAGTAGGCCTTAGAGAAGTTGCAGAGATTGGTGGATGAATTTGGTAGGGTGTGCAAAAGAAGAAAATTAAAAGTGAATACAGGAAAGAGTAAGGTTATGAGGATAACAAAAAGATTAGGTGATGAAAGATTGGATATCAGATTGGAGGGAGAGAGTATGGAGGAGGTGAATGTATTCAGATATTTGGGAGTGGACGTGTCAGCGGATGGGTCTATGAAAGATGAGGTGAATCATAGAATTGATGAGGGGAAAAGGGTGAGTGGTGCACTTAGGAGTCTGTGGAGACAAAGAACTTTGTCCTTGGAGGCAAAGAGGGGAATGTATGAGAGTATAGTTTTACCAACGCTCTTATATGGGTGTGAAGCGTGGGTGATGAATGTTGCAGCGAGGAGAAGGCTGGAGGCAGTGGAGATGTCATGTCTGAGGGCAATGTGTGGTGTGAATATAATGCAGAGAATTCGTAGTTTGGAAGTTAGGAGGAGGTGCGGGATTACCAAAACTGTTGTCCAGAGGGCTGAGGAAGGGTTGTTGAGGTAGTTCGGACATGTAGAGAGAATGGAACGAAACAGAATGACTTCAAGAGTGTATCAGTCTGTAGTGGAAGGAAGGCGGGGTAGGGGTCGACCTAGGAAAGGTTGGAGGGAGGGGGTAAAGGAGGTTTTGTGTGCGAGGGGCTTGGACTTCCAGCAGGCATGCGTGAGCGTGTTTGATAGGAGTGAATGGAGACAAATGGTTTTTAATACTTGACGTGCTGTTGGAGTGTGAGCAAAGTAACATTTATGAAGGGATTCAGGGAAACCGGCAGGCCGGACTTGAGTCCTAGAGATGGGAAGTACAGTGCCTGCACTCTGAAGGAGGGGTGTTAATGTTGCAGTTTAAAAACTGTAGTGTAAAGCACCCTTCTGGCAAGACAGTGATGGAGTGAATGATGGTGAAAGTTTTTCTTTTTCGGGCCACCCTGCCTTGGTGGGAATCGGCCAGTGTGATAATAATAAAAATATAATATTGTATTAACCTGGGGAATATCTATGGGAATATTGTATTAACCTGGGGAATATCTGGGGGAATATTGTATTAACCTGGGGAATATCTAGGGGAATATTTTATTAACCTGGCGAATATCTAGGGGAATATTGTATTAACCTGGAGAATATCTGGGGATTATTATATTAACCTAGGGAATATCTGGGGAATATTACATTAACCTGGGGAATATCTGGGGGAATATTGTATTAAACTGGGGAATATCTGGGGGATTATTATATTAACCTGGGGAATAATATCTGGGGGAATATTACATTAACCTGGGGAATATCTGGGGGAATATTATATTACCCTGGGGAATATCTAGGGGAATATTGTATTAACCTTTGGAATATCTGGAGGAATATTGTATTAACCTGGGGAATATCTAAAGGAATATTGTATTAACCTTTGGAATATCTGGAGGAATATTGTATTAACCTGGGGAATATCTGCGGGAACAACATGGAGGGAAGGATGGAGGAGTCTTGTAGACTCCATCACTGAGAATAACATGGAGGGAGGGATGGAGGAGTCTTGTAGACTCCATCACTGAGAATAACATGGAGGGAGGGATGGAGGAGTCTTGTAGACTCCATCACTGAGAATAACATGGAGGGAGGGATGGAGGAGTCTTGTAGACTCCATCACTGAGAATAACATGGAGGGAGGGATGGAGGAGTCTTGTAGACTCCATCACTGAGAATAACATGGAGGGAGGGATGGAGGAGTCTTGTAGACTCCATCACTGAGAATAACATGGAGGGAAGGATGGAGGAGTCTTGTAGACTCCATCACTGAGAATAACATGGAGGGAGGGATGGAGGAGTCTTGTAGACTCCATCACTGAGAATAACATGGAGGGAGGGATGGAGGAGTCTTGTAGACTCCATCACTGAGAATAACATGGAGGGAGGGATGGAGGAGTCTTGTAGACTCCATCACTGAGAATAACATGGAGGGAGGGATGGAGGAGTCTTGTAGACTCCATCACTGAGAATAACATGGAGGGAGGGATGGAGGAGTCTTGTAGACTCCATCACTGAGAATAACATGGAGGGAGGGATGGAGGAGTCTTGTAGACTCCATCACTGAGAATAACATGGAGGGAGGGATGGAGGAGTCTTGTAGACTCCATCACTGAGAATAACATGGAGGGAGGGATGGAGGAGTCTTGTAGACTCCATCACTGAGAATAACATGGAGGGAGGGATGGAGGAGTCTTGTAGACTCCATCACTGAGAATAACATGGAGGGAGGGATGGAGGAGTCTTGTAGACTCCATCACTGAGAATAACATGGAGGGAGGGATGGAGGAGTCTTGTAGACTCCATCACCGAGAATAACATGGAGGGAGGGATGGAGGAGTCTTGTAGACTCCATCACTGAGAATAACATGGAGGGAGGGATGGAGGAGTCTTGTAGACTCCATCACTGAGAATAACATGGAGGGAGGGATGGAGGAGTCTTGTAGACTCCATCACTGAGAATAACATGGAGGGAGGGATGGAGGAGTCTTGTAGACTCCATCACTGAGAATAACATGGAGGGAGGGATGGAGGAGTCTTGTAGACTCCATCACTGAGAATAACATGGAGGGAGGGATGGAGGAGTCTTGTAGACTCCATCACTGAGAATAACATGGAGGGAGGGATGGAGGAGTCTTGCAGACTCCATCAGAGGCTCCCACCAGTATAATTACCTTCACATAGTGATCAAAGTCCTGAAGGATCTTAAGATCCTTCAGGAGTCAAGATGGTCCCTGTACAGTGATGGAGGGTCCCTATAGAGTGATGGAGGGTCCCTGTAGAGTGATAGAGGGTGCCTGTAGAGTGATGGAGGGTCCCTGTAGAGTGATAGAGGGTGCCTGTAGAGTGATGGAGGGTCCATGTAGAGTGATAGAGGGTGCCTGTAGAGTGATGGAGGGTCCCTGTAGAGTGATGGAGGGTCCCTGTAGAGTGATAGAGGGTGCCTGTAGAGTGATGGAGGGTCCCTGTAGAGTGATAGAGGGTCCCTGTAGAGTGATGGAGGGTCCCTGTAGAGTGATAGAGGGTGCCTGTAGAGTGATGGAGGGTCCCTGTAGAGTGATAGAGGGTGCCTGTAGAGTGATGGAGGGTCCCTGTAGAGTGATAGAGGGTGCCTGTAGAGTGATGGAGGGTCCCTGTAGAGTGATAGAGGGTGCCTGTGGAGTGATGGAGGGTCCCTGTAGAGTGATGGAGGGTCCCTGTAGAGTGATAGAGGGTCCCTGTGGAGTGATGGAGGGTCCCTGTGGAGTGATGGAGGGTCCCTGTGGAGTGATGGAGGGTCCCTGTAGAGTGGAGGGAGGGTCCCTGTAGAGTGATGGAGGGTCCCTGTAGAGTGATGGAGGGTCCCTCTAGAGTGATGGATGGAGGGTCCCTGTGGAGTGATGGAGGGTCCCTGTAGAGTGATGGAGGGTCCCTGTGGAGTGATGGAGGGTCCCTGTGGAGTGATAGAGGGTCCCTGTTGAGTGATGGAGGGTCCCTGTGGAGTGATGGAGGGTCCCTGTGGAGTGAGGAAGGGTCCCTGTCGAGTGATGGAGGGTCCCTGTTGAGTGATGGAGGGTCCCTGTGGAGTGATGGAGGGTCCCTGTAGAGTGATAGAGGGTGCCTGTAGAGTGATAGAGGGTCCCTGTGGAGTGATGGAGGATGCCTGTAGAGTGATGGAGGGTCCCTGTGGAGTGATGGAGGGTCCCTGTAGAGTGATGGAGGGTCCCTGTAGAGTGATGGAGGGTCCCTGTGGAGTGATGGAGGATGCCTGTAGAGTGATGGAGGGTCCCTGTGGAGTGAAGGAGGGTCCCTGTAGAGTGATTGAGGGTCCCTGTTGAGTGATGAAGGGTCCCCGTAGAGTGATGGAGGGTCCCTGTTGAGTGATGGAGAGTCCCTGTTGAGTGATGGAGGGTCCCTGTGGAGTGATGGAGGGTCCCTGTTGAGTGATGGAGGTTCCCTGTAGAGTGATGGAGGGTCCCTGAAGAGCGATGGAGGGTCCCTGTTGAGTGATGGAGGGTGCCTGTAGAGTGATAGAGCGTCCCTGTGGAGTGATGGAGGGTCCCTGTAGAGTGATGGAGGGTCAATGTGGAGTGATGGAGGGTCCCTGTGGAGTGATGGAGTGTCCCTGTGGAGTGATGGAGGGTCCCTGTTGAGTGATGGAGGGTCCCAGTAGAGTGATGGAGGGTCCCTGTTGAGTGATGGAGGGTCGCTGTAGAGTGAAGGAGGGTCCCTGTAGAGTGATGGAGGGTCCCTGTAGAGTGATGGAGGGTCCATGTGGAGTGAGGGAGGGCCTCTGTGGAGTGATGGAGGGTCCCTGTTGAGTGATGGATGGTCCCTGTAGACTAGTGTAGAGTGATGGAGGGTCCCTGTAGGGTGATGGAGGGTCCCTATGGAGTGATGGAGGGTCCCTGTGGAGTGATGGATGGTCCCTGTTGAGTGATGGAGGATCCCTGTAGAGTGATGGAGGGTCCCTGTAGCGTGATGGAGGGTCCCTGTGGAGTGATGGAGGGTCCCTGTTGAGTGATGGAGGGTCCCTGTAGAGTGATGGAGGGTCCCTGTGGAGTGATGGAGGGTCCCTGTGGAGTGATGGAGGGTCCCTGTTGAGTGATGGAGGGTCCCTGTAGAGTGATGGAGGGTCCCTATAGAGTGATGAAGGGTCCCTGTAGAGTGATGGAGGGTCCCTGTAAAGTGATGGAGGGTCCCTGTGGAGTGATGGAGGGTCCCTGTGGAGTGATGGAGGACCCCTGTTGAGTGATGGAGGGTCTCTGAAGAGTGATGGAGGGTCCCTGTGGAGTGATGGAGGGTCCCTGTGGAGTGATGGAGAATCCCTGTGGAGTGATGGAGAGTCCTTGTAGAGGGATGGAGGGTCCCTGTGGAGTGATGGAGGGTCCCTGTGGAGTGATGGAGGGTCCCTGCAGAGTGATGGAGGATCCCTGTTGAGTGATGGAGGGTCCCTGTTGAGTGATGGAGGGTCCCTGTGGAGTGATGGAGGGTCCCTGTAGAGTGATGGAGGGTCCCTGTGGAGTGATGGAGGGTCCCTGTGGAGTGATGGAGGGTCCCTGTAGAGTGATAGACGGACCCTGTTGAGTGATGGAGGGTCCCTGTAGAGTGATGGAGGGTCCCTGTTGAGTGATGGAGGGTCCCTGTGGAGTGATGGAGGGTCCCTGTTGAGTGATGGAGGGTCCCTGTTGAGTGATGGAGGGTCCCTGTAGAGTGATGGAGGGTCCCTGTAGAGTGATGGAGGGTCCCTGTAGAGTGATGGAGAGTCCCTGTAGAGTGATGGAGGGTCCGTGTGGAGTGATGGAGGGTCCCTGTAGAGTGATGGAGGGTCCCTGTAGAGTGATGGAGGGTCCCTGTAGAGTGATGGAGGGTCCCTGTAAAGTGATGGAGGGTCCCTGTTGAGTGATGGAGGGTCCCTGTGGAGTGATGGAGGGTCCCTGTTGAGTGATGGAGGGTCCCTGTTGAGTGATGGAGGGTCCCTGTTGAGTGATGGAGGGTCCCTGTAGAGTGATGGAGGGTCCCTGTAGAGTGATGGAGGGTCCCTGTAGAGTGATGGAGGGTCCGTGTGGAGTGATGGAGGGTCCCTGTGGAGTGATGGAGGGTCCATGTTGAGTGATGGAGGGTCCCTGTAGAGTGATGGAGGGTCCCTGTAGAGTGATGGAGGGTCCCTGTTGAGTGATGGAGGATCTCTGTAGAGTGAGGGAGGGTCCCTGTTGAGTGATGGAGGGTCCCTGTAGAGTGATAGAGGGTCCCTGTTGAGTGATGGAGGGTCCCTGTAGAGTGATGGAGGGTCCCTGTTGAGTGATGGAGGGTCCCTGTTGAGTGATGGAGGGTCCCTGCAGAGTGATGGAGGGTCCCTGTTGAGTGTTGGAGGGTCCCTGTGGAGTGATGGAGGGTCCCTGTGGAGTGATGGAGGGTCCCTGTTGGGTGATGGAGGGTCCCTCTAGAGTAATGGAGGGTCCCTGTTGAGTGATGGAGGGTCCCTGTAGAGTGATGGAGGGTCCCTGTTGAGTGATGGAGGGTCCCTTTTGAGTGATGGAGGGTCCCTTTTGAGTGATGGAGGGTCCCTGTTGAGTGATGGAGGGTCCCTGTTGAGTGATGGAGGATCTCTGTAGAGTGAGGGAGGGTCCCTGTTGAGTGATGGAGGGTCCCTGTAGAGTGATAGAGGGTCCCTGTTGAGTGATGGAGGGTCCCTGTAGAGTGATGGAGGGTCCCAGTTGAGTGATGGAGGGTCCCTGTTGAGTGATGGAGGGTCCCTGCAGAGTGATGGAGGGTCCCTGTTGAGTGTTGGAGGGTCCCTGTGGAGTGATGGAGGGTCCCTGTGGAGTGATGGAGGGTCCCTGTAGAGTGATGGAGGGTCCCTGTTGAGTGATGGAGGGTCCCTGTTGAGTGATGGAGGGTCCCTGCAGAGTGATGGAGGGTCCCTGTTGAGTGTTGGAGGGTCCCTGTGGAGTGATGGAGGGTCCCTGTGGAGTGATGGAGGGTCCCTGTTGGGTGATGGAGGGTCCCTCTAGAGTAATGGAGGGTCCCTGTTGAGTGATGGAGGGTCCCTGTAGAGTGATGGAGGGTCCCTGTTGAGTGATGGAGGGTCCCTTTTGAGAGATGGAGGGTCCCTTTTGAGTGATGGAGGGTCCCTGTTGAGTGATGGAGGGTCCCTGTTGAGTGATGGAGGGTCCCTTTTGAGTGATGGAGGGTCCCTTTTGAGTGATGGAGGGTCCCTGTTGAGTGATGCAGGGTCCCTGTTGAGTGATGGAGGGTCCCTGTTGAGTGATGGAGGGTCCCTGTGGAGTGATGGAGGGTTCCTGTAGAGTGATGGAGGGTCCCTGTGGAGTGACGGAGGGTCCCTGTGGAGTGATGGAGGGTCCCTCTGGAGTGATGGAGGGTACCTATTGAGTGATAGAGGGTCCCTGTAGAGTGATGGAGGGTCCCTGTTGAGTGATGGAGGGTCCCTGTGGAGTGATGGAGGGTTCCTGTAGAGTGATGGAGGGTCCCTGTGGAGTGACGGAGGGTCCCTGTGGAGTGATGGAGGGTCCCTGTAGAGTGATAGAGGGTCCCTGTTGAGTGATGGAGGGTCCCTGTAGAGTGATGGAGGGTCCCTGTTGAGTGATGGAGGGTCCCTGTTGAGTGATGGAGGGTCCCTGCAGAGAGATGGAGGGTCCCTGTTGAGTGTTGGAGGGTCCCTGTGGAGTGATGGAGGGTCCCTGTGGAGTGATGGAGGGTCCCTGTTGGGTGATGGAGGGTCCCTCTAGAGTAATGGAGGGTCCCTGTTGAGTGATGGAGGGTCCATGTAGAGTGATGGAGGGTCCCTGTTGAGTGATGGAGGGTCCCTGTGGAGTGATGGAGGGTCCCTGTTGAGTGATGGAGGGTCCCTGTGGAGTGATGGAGGGTCCGTGTTGAGTGATGGAGGGTCCCTGTGGAGTGATGGAGGGTCCCTGTTAAGTGAGGGAGGGTCCCTGTGGAGTGATGGAGGGTCTCTGTGGAGTAATGGAGGGTCCATGTAGAGTGATGGAGGGTCCCTGTTGAGTGATGGAGGGTCCCTGTGGAATGATGGAGGGTCCCTGTGGAGTGATGGAGGGTCCCTGTGGAGTGATGGAGGATCCCTGTGGAGTGAGGGAGGGTACCTGTGGAGTGAGGGAGGATCCCTGTGGAGTGATGGAGGGTCTCTGAGGAGTGAGGGAGGGTACCTTTGGAGTGAGAGGGGGTCCCTGTGGAGTGAGGAAGCGTACCTGTGGAGTGATGGAGGGTCCCTGTGGAGTGATGGAGCGTACCTGTGGAGTGATGGAGGGTCCCTGTGGAGTGATGGAGGGCCCATGTGGAGTGATGGAGAGTCCCTGTTGAGTGATGAAGGGTCCCTGGGGAGTGATGAAGGGTCCCTGTGGAGTGAAGTAGGGTCCCTGTGGATTGATGGAGGATCCCATGTGGAGTGAGGGAGGGTACCTGTGGAATGAGTGAGGATCCCTGTGGAGTGATGGAGGGTTCCTGTGGAATGAGGGAGGGTACCTGTGGAGTGAAGAAAGGGTACCTGTGGAGTAGGGAAGGGTACCTGTGGAGTGATGGAGGGTCCCTCTGGAGTGATGGAGGGTACCTGTGGAGTGATGGAGGGTCCCTTTGGATTAATGGAGGGGTCCCTGTGGAGTGATGGAGGGTCCCTATGGAGTGACGGAGGGTCCCTGTGGAATGATGGAGGTTCCCTGTGAAGTGATGGAGGGTCCCTGTGGAGTGATGGAGGGTCCCTTTGGAGTGATGGAGGGTCCCTCTGGAGTGATGGAGGGTACCTGTGGCGTGATGTAGGGTCCTTATGGAGTGACGGAGGGCCCCTGTGGAGTGATGGAGGGTCCCTCTGGAGTGATGGAGGGTACCTGTGGAGTGATGGAGGGTCCCTCTGGAGTGATGGAGGGTCCCTGTGGAGTGAGGGAGGGTCCCTGTGGAGTGATGGAGGGTCCCTCTGGAGTGAAGGAGGGTACCTGTGAAGTGATGGAGGGTGCCTGTAGAGTGATGGAGGGTCCCTGTAGAGTGATGGAGGGTCCCTGTAGAGTGATGGAGGGTCCCTGTAGAGTGATGGAGGGTCCCTGTAGAGTGATGGAGGGTCCCTGTAGAGTGATGGAGGGTCCCTGTAGAGTGATGGAGGGTCCCTGTAGAGTGATGGAGGGTCCCTGTGGAGTGATGGAGGGTATGGAGGGTGGAATGCAGAACTCACAGGAACAAGTACATGCAAGGCAGTTATCATAGTGTCAATAACCTACCAATGTGATAACCTCCCCAGGTGAGGAAGTAATAACCACCCCAGGTGAGGAAGTAATAACCTCCCCAGGAGAGGGAGTAATAACCTCCCCAGGTGAGGGAGTAACCATCCCAGGTGAGGAAGTAACCATCCCAGGTGAGGAAGTAACCATCCCAGGTGAGGAAGTAACCATCCCAGGTGAGGAAGTAATAACCTCCCCAGTGAGGGAGAAATAACCTCCTCAGGTGAGGAAGTAATAACCTCCCTAGTGAGGGAGTAATAACCTCCCCAGGTGAGGAAGTAATAACCTCCCCAGTGAGGGAGTAATAACCTCCACAGGTGAGGAAGTAATAACCTCCCCAGTGAGGGAGTAATACCCTCCCCAGGTGAGGGAGTAATAACCTCCCCAGGTGAGGAAGTAATAACCTCCCCAGTGAGGGAGTAATAACCTCCCCAGGTGAGGGAGTAATAACCTCCCCAGGTGAGGGAGTAATAACCTCCACAGGTGAGGAAGTAATAACCTCCCCAGTGAGGGAGTAATAACCTCCCCAGGTGAGGGAGTAGTAACCTCCCCAGGTGAGGGAGTAATAACCTCCACAGGTGAGGAAGTGATAACCACCCCAGGTGAGGAAGTAACCATCGCAGGAGAGGAAGTAATAACCTCCCCAGTGAGGGAGTAATAACTTCCCCAGGTGAGGAAGTAATAACCTCCCCAGGTGAGGGAGTAATAACCTCCTCAGGTGAGGGAGTAATAACCTCCCCACGTGAGGAAGTAATAACTTCTTCAGGTGAGGGAGTAATAACCTCCCCAGGAGAGGAAGTAATAACCACCCCAGGTGAGGAAGTAATAACCACCCCAGGTGAGGAAGTAATAACCACCCGAGGTGAGGAAGTAATAACCTCCCCTGGTGAGGAAGTAATAACCTCCCCAGGTGAGGAAGTAATAAGCACCCCAGGTGAATAAGTAATAACTTCCCCATGTGAGGGAGTAATAACCTCCCCAGGTGAGGAATTAATAACCTCCCCAGGTGAGGGAGTAATAACCTCCCCAGGTGAGGAAGTAATAACCACCCCAGGTGAGGAAGTAATAACCTCCCCAGGTGAGGGAGTAATAACCTCCCCAGGTGAGGGAGTAATAACCTCCCCAGTGAGGGAGTAATAACCTCCCCAGGTGAGGAAGTAATAACCACCCCAGGTGAGGGAGTAATAACCTCCCCAGTGAGGGAGTAATAACCTCCCTAGGTGAGGGAGTAATAACCTCTCCAGGTGAGGGAGTAATAACCTCCCCAAGTGAGGGAGTAATAACCTCCCCAGGTGAGGGAGCAATAACCTCCGCAGGTGAGGGAGTAATAACCTCCACAGGTGAGGAAGTAATAACCTCCCCAGGTGAGGAAGCAATAACCACCCCAGGTGAGGAAGTAATAACCTCCCCAGGTGAGAGAGTAATAACCTCCCCAGGTGAGGAAGTAATAACCTCCGCAGGTGAGGGAGTAATAACCTCCCCAGGTGAGGAAGTAATAACCTCCCCAGGTGAGGAGGTAATAACCACCCCAGGTGTGGAGGTAATAACCACCCCAGGTGAGGAAGTAATAACCTCCCCAGGTGAGGGAGTAATAACCTCCCCAGGTGTGGGAGTAATAACCTCCCCACGTGAGGAAGTAAAAACCTCCCAAGGTAAGAAATAACCACCCCAGGTGAGGAAGTAATAACCACCCCACGTGAGGAAGTAATAACCTCCCCAGGTGAGGGAGTAATAACCACCCCAGGTGAGGAAGTAATAACCTCCCCAGATGAGAGAGTAATAACCTCCCCAGGTGAGGAAATAATAACCTCCCCAGGTGAGGGAGTAATAACCTCTCCAGGTGAGGAAATAATAACCTCCCCAGGTGAGGAAGTAATAAACACCCCAGGTGAGGAAGTAATAAGCACCGCAGGTGAGGAAGTAATAACCTCTTCATGTGAGGGAGTAATAACCTCCCCAGGTGAGGAAGTAATAACCACCCCAGGTGAGGAAGTAATAACCTCCCCAGGTGAGGGAGTAATAACCTCCCCAGGTGAGGGAGTAATAACCTCCCCAGGTGAGGAAGTAATAACCACCCCAGGTGAGGAAGTAATAACCTCCCCAGGTGAGGGAGTAATAACCTCCCCAGGTGAGGGAGTAATAACCTCCCCAGTGAGGGAGTAATAACCTCTTCAGGTGAAAAAGTAATAACCTCCAAGGTGAGGGAGTAATAACCTCTCCAGGTGAGGGAGTAATAACCTCCCCAAGTGAGGGAGTAATAACCTCCCCAGGTGAGGAAGTAATAACCACCCCAGATGAGAGAGTAATAACCTCCCCAGATGAGAGAGTAATAACCTACCCAGGTGAGGAAGTAATAACCTCCCCAGGTGAGGAAATAATAACCTCCCCAGGTGAGGGAGTAATAACCTCACCAGGTGAGGAATAACCATCCCAGGTGAGGAAGTAATAACCTCCCCAGGTGAAGGAGTAATAACCTCCCCAGGTGAGGGAGTAATAACCTCCCGAGGTGAGGGAGTAATAACAACCCCAGGTGAGGGAGTAATGACCTCCCCAGATGAGGGAGTAATAACCTCCCCAGGTGATTAAGTAATAACCACCCCAGGTGAGGAAGTAATAACCTCCCCAGGTGAGGGAGTAATAACCTCCCCAGATGAGGGAGTAATAACCTTCCTAGGTGAGGGAGTAATAAGCTCCCCAGTTGAGAGTAATAACCTCCCCATGTGAGGGAATAATAAGCTCCCCAGGTTAGGGAGTAATAACCTCACCAGGTGAGGAATAACCATCCCAGGTGAGGAAGTAATAACCTCCCCAGGTGAAGGAGTAATAACCTCCCCAGGTGAGGGAGTAATAACCTCCCGAGGTGAGGGAGTAATAACAACCCCAGGTGAGGGAGTAATGACCTCCCAGATGAGGGAGTAATAACCTCCCCAGGTGATTAAGTAATAACCACCCCAGGTGAGGAAGTAATAACCTCCCCAGGTGAGGGAGTAATAACCTCCCCAGATGAGGGAGTAATAACCTTCCTAGGTGAGGGAGTAATAACCTCCCCAGGTGAGGGAGTAATAACCTCCTCAGGTGAGGGAGTAATAACCTCCCCAGGTGAGGAAGTAATAACCTCCCCAGGTGAGGAAGTAATAACCTCCCCAGGAGAGGGAGTAATAACCTCCCCAGGAGAGGAAGTAATAACCACCCCAGGTGAGGAAGTAATAACCACCCCAGGGGAGGAAGTAATAACCTCTCCAGGTGAGATAGTAATAACCTCCCCAGGTGAGGAAGTAATTACCTCCCCAGGTGAGGCAGTAATAACCTCCCCTGGTGAGGGAGTAATAACCTCCCCAGGTGAGGAAGTAATAACCACCCCGGTGAGGAAGTAATAGCCACCCCAGGTGAAGAAGTAATAACCTCCCCAGTGAGGGAGTAATAACCTCCCCAGGTGAGGGAGTAGTAACCTCCGCAGGTGAGGGAGTAATAACCTCCCCATTGAGGGAGTAATAACTTCCCCAGGTGAGGAAGTAATAACCTCCCCAGTGAGGGAGTAATAACCTCCCCAGGTGAGGGAGTAATAACCTCCTCAGGGGAGGGAGTAATAACCACCCCAGGTGAGGAAGTAATAACCACCCCAGGTGAGGAAGTAATAACCTCCCCTGGTGAGGAAGTAATAACCTCCCCAGGTGAGGAAGTAATAAACACCCCAGGTGAGGAAGTAATAAGCACCGCAGGTGAGGAAGTAATAACCTCTTCATGTGAGGGAGTAATAACCTCCCCAGGTGAGGAAGTAATAACCACCCCAGGTGAGGAAGTAATAACCTCCCCAGGTGAGGGAGTAATAACCTCCCCAGGTGAGGGAGTAATAACCTCCCGAGGTGAGGGAGTAATAACAACCCCAGGTGAGGGAGTAATGACCTCCCAGATGAGGGAGTAATAACCTCCCCAGGTGATTACGTAATAACCACCCCAGGTGAGGAAGTAATAACCTCCCCAGGTGAGGGAGTAATAACCTCCCCAGATGAGGGAGTAATAACCTTCCTAGGTGAGGGAGTAATAAGCTCCCCAGTTGAGAGTAATAACCTCCCCATGTGAGGGAATAATAAGCTCCCCAGGTTAGGGAGTAATAACCTCACCAGGTGAGGAATAACCATCCCAGGTGAGGAAGTAATAACCTCCCCAGGTGAAGGAGTAATAACCTCCCCAGGTGAGGGAGTAATAACCTCCCGAGGTGAGGGAGTAATAACAACCCCAGGTGAGGGAGTAATGACCTCCCAGATGAGGGAGTAATAACCTCCCCAGGTGATTAAGTAATAACCACCCCAGGTGAGGAAGTAATAACCTCCCCAGGTGAGGGAGTAATAACCTCCCCAGATGAGGGAGTAATAACCTTCCTAGGTGAGGGAGTAATAACCTCCCCAGGTGAGGGAGTAATAACCTCCTCAGGTGAGGGAGTAATAACCTCCCCAGGTGAGGAAGTAATAACCTCCCCAGGTGAGGAAGTAATAACCTCCCCAGGAGAGGGAGTAATAACCTCCCCAGGAGAGGAAGTAATAACCACCCCAGGTGAGGAAGTAATAACCACCCCAGGGGAGGAAGTAATAACCTCTCCAGGTGAGATAGTAATAACCTCCCCAGGTGAGGAAGTAATTACCTCCCCAGGTGAGGCAGTAATAACCTCCCCTGGTGAGGGAGTAATAACCTCCCCAGGTGAGGAAGTAATAACCACCCCGGTGAGGAAGTAATAGCCACCCCAGGTGAAGAAGTAATAACCTCCCCAGTGAGGGAGTAATAACCTCCCCAGGTGAGGGAGTAGTAACCTCCGCAGGTGAGGGAGTAATAACCTCCCCATTGAGGGAGTAATAACTTCCCCAGGTGAGGAAGTAATAACCTCCCCAGTGAGGGAGTAATAACCTCCCCAGGTGAGGGAGTAATAACCTCCTCAGGGGAGGGAGTAATAACCACCCCAGGTGAGGAAGTAATAACCACCCCAGGTGAGGAAGTAATAACCTCCCCTGGTGAGGAAGTAATAACCTCCCCAGGTGAGGAAGTAATAAACACCCCAGGTGAGGAAGTAATAAGCACCGCAGGTGAGGAAGTAATAACCTCTTCATGTGAGGGAGTAATAACCTCCCCAGGTGAGGAAGTAATAACCACCCCAGGTGAGGAAGTAATAACCTCCCCAGGTGAGGGAGTAATAACCTCCCCAGGTGAGGGAGTAATAACCTCCCCAGGTGAGGGAGTAATAACAACCCCAGGTGAGGGAGTAATGACCTCCCAGATGAGGGAGTAATAACCTCCCCAGGTGATTAAGTAATAACCACCCCAGGTGAGGAAGTAATAACCTCCCCAGGTGAGGGAGTAATAACCTCCCCAGATAAGGGAGTAATAACCTTCCTAGGTGAGGGAGTAATAACCTCCCCAGGTGAGGGAGTAATAACCTCCTCAGGTGAGGGAGTAATAACCTCCCCAGGTGAGGAAGTAATAACCTCCCCAGGTGAGGAAGTAATAACCTCCCCAGGTGAGGGAGTAATAACCTCCCCAGGAGAGGAAGTAATAACCACCCCAGGGGAGGAAGTAATAACCTCTCCAGGTGAGATAGTAATAACCTCCCCAGGTGAGGAAGTAATTACCTCCCCAGGTGAGGCAGTAATAACCTCCCCAGGTGAGGGAGTAATAACCTCCCCAGGTGAGGAAGTAATAACCACCCCGGTGAGGAAGTAATAGCCACCCCAGGTGAAGAAGTAATAACCTCCCCAGTGAGGGAGTAATAACCTCCCCAGGTGAGGGAGTAGTAACCTCCGCAGGTGAGGGAGTAATAACCTCCCCATTGAGGGAGTAATAACTTCCCCAGGTGAGGAAGTAATAACCTCCCCAGTGAGGGAGTAATAACCTCCCCAGGTGAGGGAGTAATAACCTCCTCAGGGGAGGGAGTAATAACCACCCCAGGTGAGGAAGTAATAACCACCCCAGGTGAGGAAGTAATAACCTCCCCTGGTGAGGAAGTAATAACCTCCCCAGGTGAGGAAGTAATAAACACCCCAGGTGAGGAAGTAATAAGCACCGCAGGTGAGGAAGTAATAACCTCTTCATGTGAGGGAGTAATAACCTCCCCAGGTGAGGAAGTAATAACCACCCCAGGTGAGGAAGTAATAACCTCCCCAGGTGAGGGAGTAATAACCTCCCCAGGTGAGGGAGTAATAACCTCCCCAGGTGAGGAAGTAATAACCACCCCAGGTGAGGAAGTAATAACCTCCCCAGGTGAGGGAGTAATAACCTCCCCAGGTGAGGGAGTAATAACCTCCCCAGTGAGGGAGTAATAACCTCTTCAGGTGAAAAAGTAATAACCTCCAAGGTGAGGGAGTAATAACCTCTCCAGGTGAGGGAGTAATAACCTCCCCAAGTGAGGGAGTAATAACCTCCCCAGGTGAGGAAGTAATAACCACCCCAGATGAGAGAGTAATAACCTCCCCAGATGAGAGAGTAATAACCTACCCAGGTGAGGAAGTAATAACCTCCCCATGTGAGGAAATAATAACCTCCCCAGGAGAGGGAGTAATAACCTCACCAGGTGAGGAATAACCATCCCAGGTGAGGAAGTAATAACCTCCCCAGGTGAAGGAGTAATAACCTCCCCAGGTGAGGGAGTAATAACCTCCCGAGGTGAGGGAGTAATAACAACCCCAGGTGAGGGAGTAATGACCTCCCCAGATGAGGGAGTAATAACCTCCCCAGGTGATTAAGTAATAACCACCCCAGGTGAGGAAGTAATAACCTCCCCAGGTGAGGGAGTAATAACCTCCCCAGATGCGGGAGTATTAACCTTCCTAGGTGAGGGAGTAATAAGCTCCCCAGTTGAGAGTAATAACCTCCCCATGTGAGGGAATAATAAGCTCCCCAGGTTAGGGAGTAATAACCTCACCAGGTGAGGAATAACCATCCCAGGTGAGGAAGTAATAACCTCCCCAGGTGAAGGAGTAATAACCTCCCCAGGTGAGGGAGTAATAACCTCCCGAGGTGAGGGAGTAATAACAACCCCAGGTGAGGGAGTAATGACCTCCCAGATGAGGGAGTAATAACCTCCCCAGGTGATTAAGTAATAACCACCCCAGGTGAGGAAGTAATAACCTCCCCAGGTGAGGGAGTAATAACCTCCCCAGATGAGGGAGTAATAACCTTCCTAGGTGAGGGAGTAATAACCTCCCCAGGTGAGGGAGTAATAACTTCCTCAGGTGAGGGAGTAATAATCTCCCCAGGTGAGGAAGTAATAACCTCCCCAGGTGAGGAAGTAATAACCTCCCCAGGTGAGGGAGTAATAACCTCCCCAGGAGAGGAAGTAATAACCACCCCAGGTGAGGAAGTAATAACCACCCCAGGGGAGGAAGTAATAACCTCTCCAGGTGAGATAGTAATAACCTCCCCAGGTGAGGAAGTAATTACCTCCCCAGGTGAGGCAGTAATAACCTCCCCAGGTGAGGGACTAATAACCTCCCCAGGTGAGGAAGTAATAACCACCCCGGTGAGGAAGTAATAGCCACCCCAGGTGAAGAAGTAATAACCTCCCCAGTGAGGGAGTAATAACCTCCCCAGGTGAGGGAGTAGTAACCTCCGCAGGTGAGGGAGTAATAACCTCCCCATTGAGGGAGTAATAACTTCCCCAGGTGAGGAAGTAATAACCTCCCCAGTGAGGGAGTAATAACCTCCCCAGGTGAGGGAGTAATAACCTCCTCAGGGGAGGGAGTAATAACCACCCCAGGTGAGGAAGTAATAACCACCCCAGGTGAGGAAGTAATAACCTCCCCTGGTGAGGAAGTAATAACCTCCCCAGGTGAGGAAGTAATAAACACCCCAGGTGAGGAAGTAATAAGCACCGCAGGTGAGGAAGTAATAACCTCTTCATGTGAGGGAGTAATAACCTCCCCAGGTGAGGAAGTAATAACCACCCCAGGTGAGGAAGTAATAACCTCCCCAGGTGAGGGAGTAATAACCTCCCCAGGTGAGGGAGTAATAACCTCCCCAGGTGAGGAAGTAATAACCACCCCAGGTGAGGAAGTAATAACCTCCCCAGGTGAGGGAGTAATAACCTCCCCAGGTGAGGGAGTAATAACCTCCCCAGTGAGGGAGTAATAACCTCTTCAGGTGAAAAAGTAATAACCTCCAAGGTGAGGGAGTAATAACCTCTCCAGGTGAGGGAGTAATAACCTCCCCAAGTGAGGGAGTAATAACCTCCCCTGGTGAGGAAGTAATAACCACCCCAGATGAGAGAGTAATAACCTCCCCAGATGAGAGAGTAATAACCTACCCAGGTGAGGAAGTAATAACCTCCCCAGGTGAGGAAATAATAACCTCCCCAGGTGAGGGAGTAATAACCTCACCAGGTGAGGAATAACCATCCCAGGTGAGGAAGTAATAACCTCCCCAGGTGAAGGAGTAATAACCTCCCCAGGTGAGGGAGTAATAACCTCCCGAGGTGAGGGAGTAATAACAACCCCAGGTGAGGGAGTAATGACCTCCCCAGATGAGGGAGTAATAACCTCCCCAGGTGATTAAGTAATAACCACCCCAGGTGAGGAAGTAATAACCTCCCCAGGTGAGGGAGTAATAACCTCCCCAGATGAGGGAGTAATAACCTTCCTAGGTGAGGGAGTAATAAGCTCCCCAGTTGAGAGTAATAATCTCCCCATGTGAGGGAATAATAAGCTCCCCAGGTTAGGGAGTAATAACCTCCCCAGGTGAGGAAGTAATAGCCTCCCCAGGTGAGGAAGTAATAACCACCCCAGGTGAGGAAGTAATAACCTCCCCAGGTGAGGGAGTAATAACCTCCCCAGGTGAGGAAGTAATAACCTCCCCAGGTGAGGGAGTAATAACCTCCCCAGGTGAGGAAGTAAAAACCGCCGAGGTGAGGAAGTAATAACCTCCCCAGGTAAGGGAGTAATAACCTCCCCAGGTGAGGAAGTAATAACCTCCCCAGGTGAGTGAGTAATAACCACCCCAGGTGAGGGAGTAATAACCTCCCCAGGTGAGGGAGTAATAACCTCCCAAGGTGAGGGAGTAATAACCTCCCCAGGTGAGGAAGTAATAACCTCCCCAGGTGAGGGAGTAGTAACCTCCCCAGGTGAGGAAGTAAAAACCACCCCAGGTGAGGAAGTAATAACCTCCCCAGGTGAGGGAGTAAAAACCTCCCCAGTTGAGGGAGTAATAACCTCCGCAGGTGAGGGAGTAATAACCACCCCAGGTGAGGTAGTAATAAGCTCCCCAAGTGAGGGAGTAATAACCTCCCAGGTGAGGGAGTAATAATCACCCCAGGTGAGGGAGTAATAACCTCCCCAGTTAAAGGAGTAATAACCTCCCCAGGTGAGGGAGTAATAACCACCCCAGGTGAGGGAGTAATAACCTTCCCAGGTGAGGGAGTAATAACCTCCCCTGGCGATGGAGTAATAACCTCCCTAGGTGAGGGAGTAATAAGCTCCCCAGGTGAGAGTAATAACCTCCCCATGTGAGGGGCTAATAAGCTCCCCAGGTGAGAGTAATAACCTCCCAAGGTGAGGGAGTAATAACCTCCCGAGGTGAGGGAGCAATAACCTCCCCAGGTGAGGGAGCAATAACCTCCCCAGGTGAAGGAGTAATAACCACCTCAGGTGAGGAATAACCTCCGCAGGTGAGGGAGCAATAACCTCCCCAGGTGAGAGAGCAATAATCTCCCCAGGTGAGGGAGTAATAACCACCCCAGGTAAGTGAGTAATAACCTCCCCAGGTAAGGGAGTAATAACCACCCAGGTGAGGGAGTAATAACCACCCCATGTTGGGGAGCAATAACCACCCCAGGTAAGAGAGTAATAGCCACCCTAGGTAAGAGAGTAATAACCTCCCCATGTGAGAGGGTAATAACCTCCCCAGGTGAGGGAGTAATAACCACCCCAAGTGAGGGAGTAATAACCTCCCCAGGTGAGGGAGTAATATCCTCCCCAGGTGAGGGAGTAATAAGCTCCCCAGGTGAGAGTAATAACCTCCCCATATGAGGGACTAATAAGCTCCCCAGGTGAGAGTAATAACGTCCCAAGGTGATGGAGTAATAACCTCCCGAGGTGAGAGTAATAACCTCCCCAGGTGAGGGAGCAATAACCTTTCCAAGTGAGGGAGTAATAACCACCCCAGGTGAAGAAGTAATATTCTCCCCCGGTTAGGGAGTAATAACCACCAGGTGAGGGAGCAATAACCTCCCCAGGTGAGGGAGTAATAACCACCCCAGGTGAGGAAGTAATAACCTCCCCAGGTGAGGGAGTAATAACCACCTCAGGTGAGGGAGTAATAACCTCCCGAGGTGAGTAATAATCTCCCCAGGTGAGGGAGCAATAACCTCCCCAGGTGAGGGAGCAATAACCTCCCCAGGTGAGGGAGCAATAACCTCCCCAGGTGAGGGAGCAATAACCTCCCCAGGTGAGGGAGTAATAACCACCCCAGGTGAAGAAGTAATAACCTCCCCAGTTGAGGGAGTAATAACCACCCCAGGTGAGGAAGCAATAACCTCCCCAGGTGAGGGAGTAATAACCACCCCAGGTGAGGAAGTAATAACCTCCCCAGGTGAGGGAGTAATAACCACCTCAGGTGAAGGAGTAATAACCTCCCCAGGTGAGGGAGTAATAACCACCCCAGGTGAGGGAGTAATAACCACCCCAGGTGAAGAAGCAATAACCTCCCCAGTTGAGGGAGTAATAACCACCCCAGGTGAGGAAGCAATAACCTCCCTAGGTGAGGGAGTAATAACCACCCCAGGTGAGGAAGTAATAACCTCCCCAGGTGAGGGAGTAATAACCACCTCAGGTGAAGGAGTAATAACCTCCCCAGGTGAGGGAGTAATAATCTCCCCAGGTGAGGGAGTAATAACCTCCCCAGGTGAGGGAGTAATAATCTCCCCAGGTGAGGGAGTAATAACCACTTCAGGTAAAGGAGTAATAACCTCCCAGGTGAGAGAGTAATAACCACCCCAAGTGAGGGAGTAATAACTTCCCCAGGTGAGGGAGTAATATCCTCCCCAGGTGAGTGAGTAATAACCTCCCCAGGTGAGAGTAATAACTTCCCCAGGTGAGAGTAATAACCTCCCCAGGTGAGGGAGTAATAACCACCGCAGGTGAGGGAGTAATAACCACCCCAAGTGAGAGAGTAATAACCTCCCCAGGTGAGAGACTAATAACGTTCCCAGGTGAGGGAGTAATAACCTCCCCAGGTGAGAGACCAATAACCTTCCCAGGCGAGAGAATAATAAGCCCTCCAGGTGAGGGAGTAATAACCTCCCCAGGTGAGAGACTAATAACCTCCCCAGGTGAGGGAGTAATAACCTCCCCAGGTGAGGGAGTAATAAGCTCCCCAGGTGAGGGAGTAATAACCTCCCCAGGTGAGAGAGTAAGAACCTCCCCAGGTGAGAGACTAATAACCTCCCCAGGTGAGGGAGTAATAACCTCCCCAGGTGAGAGAGTAATAACCTCCCCAGGTGAGAGAGTAATAACCTCCCCAGGTGAGAGAGTAATAACCTCCCCAGGTGAGGGAGTAATAACCTCCCCAGGTGAGAGAGTAATAACCTCCCCAGGTGAGGGAGTAATAACCTCCCCAGGTGAGGGAGTAATAACCTCCCCAGGTGAGAGAGTAATAACCTCCCCAGGTGAGAGAGTAATAACCTCCCCAGGTGAGGGAGTAATAACCTCCCCAGGTGAGGGAGTAATAACCTCCCCAGGTGAGAGAGTAATAACCTCCCCAGGTGAGGGAGTAATAACCTCCCCAGGTGAGAGACTAATAACCTCCCCAGGTGAGGGAGTAAGAACCTCCCCAGGTGAGAGACTAATAACCTCCCCAGGTGAGGGAGTAATAACCTCCCCAGGTGAGGGAGTAATAACCTCCCCAGGTGAGAGAGTAATAACCTCCCTAGGTGAGAGAGTAAGAACCTCCCCAGGTGAGAGAGTAATAACCTCCCCAGGTGAGGGAGTAATAACCTCCCCAGGTGAGAGAGTAAGAACCTCCCCAGGTGAGGGAGTAATAACCTCCCCAGGTGAGGGAGTAATAACCTCCCCAGGTGAGAGAGTAAGAACCTCCCCAGGTGAGGGAGTAATAACCTCCCCAGGTGAGGGAGTAATAACCTCCCCAGGTGAGGGAGTAATAACCTCCCCAGGTGAGGGAATAACCTCCCAGTAATAACCTCCCCAGGTGAGAGTAAGAACCTCCCCAGGTGAGAGACTAATAACCCCAAGGTCCCCCCAGGTGAGGGAGTAATAACCTCCCCAGGTGAGAGAGTAATAACCTCCCCAGGTGAGAGAGTAATAACCTCCCCAGGTGAGGGAGGGAGTAATAACCTCCCCAGGTGAGAGAGTAAGAGCCTCCCCAGGTGAAGGAGTAATAACCTCCCCAGGTGAGGGAGTAGGGAGTAACTTCCTCCCCAAGGTGAGGGAGAGTAATAACCTCCCCAGGTGAGAGAGTAGGGAGTAATAACCACCCCAGGTGAGAGAGTAACCTCCCCAGGTGAGGGAGTAATACCTCCCCCCAGGTGAGGGAGTAATAACCTCCCCAGGTGAGAGAGTAATAACCTCCCCAGGTGAGGGAGTAATAACCTCCCCAGGTGAGGGAGTAATAACCACCCCAGGTGAGAGAGTAATAACCTCCCCAGGTGAGGGAGTAATAACCTCCCCAGGTGAGGGAGTAATAACCACCCCAGGTGAGAGAGTAATAACCTCCCCAGGTGAGGGAGTAATAACCTCCCCAGGTGAGGGAGTAATAACCTGCCCAGGTGAGAGAGTAATAACCTGCCCAGGTGAGAGAGTAATAACCTACCCAGGTGAGAGAGTAATAACCTACCCAGGTGAGAGAGTAAGGGATCTCACCTTCATGTTGTAGCCTCCAGGACTCAGCCACTCAAAGAGGAACACAGTAAGTGCTGCCACCTGGATGGCCACGAACGCCACTAACATCCACGACGCTGTGTCGAATGGTTCTGCAAGAGAGAGAAGGAACGTGTAAGGAGGGAAGGAAGGAAGGAAGGAAGGAAGGAAGGAAGGAAGAGCAAGAGCAAGGGAATGAAGGAACGATGACACATACAGGAGAGATGAATACAAAAAGAGTTCCCTGAGAGAGAGAGAGATTACGGGGTGAAACAATCTTGATAAAGCTCTACAGTGAGTGAAACATGGCGTGATAAAGCTCTACAGTGAGTGAAACATGGCGAGATAAAGCTCTACACTGAGTGAAACATGGCGTGATAAAGCTCTACAATGAGTGAAACATGACGTGATAAAGCTCTACACTGAGTGAAACATGGCGTGATAAAGCTCTACATTAAGTGAAACATGGCATGATAAAGCTCTACACTGAGTGAAACATGGCGTGATAAAGCTCTACAATAAGTGAAACACGACGTGATAAAGCTCTACAATGAGTGAAACACGACGTGATAAAGCTCTACACTGAGTGAAACATGGCGTGATAAAGCTCTACAATAAGTGAAACACGACGTGATAAAGCTCTATAATGAGTGAAACACGACGTGATAAAGCTCTACAATGAGTGAAACACGACGTGATAAAGCTCTACACTGAGTGAAACACGACGTGATAAAGCTCTACACTGAGTGAAACACGACGTGATAAAGCTCTACAATAAGTGAAACACGACGTGATAAAGCTCTACAATAAGTGAAACACGACGTGATAAAGCTCTACAATAAGTGAAACACGAAGTGATAAAGCTCTACAATGAGTGAAACACGACGTGATAAAGCTCTACACTGAGTGAAACATGGCGTGATAAAGCTCTACAATAAGTGAAACACGTCGTGATAAAGGTCTACAATAAGTGAAACACGACGTGATAAAGCTCTACAATAAGTGAAACACGAAGTGATAAAGCTCTACACTGAGTGAAACATGGCGTGATAAAGCTCTACAATAAGTGAAACACGACGTGATAAAGCTCTACAATAAGTGAAACACGACGTGATAAAGCTCTACAATAAGTGAAACACGACGTGATAAAGCTCTACAATAAGTGAAACACGACGTGATAAAGGTCTACAATAAGTGAAACACGACGTGATAAAGCTCTACAATAAGTGAAACACGACGTGATAAAGGTCTACAATAAGTGAAACACGACGTGATAAAGCTCTACAATAAGTGAAACACGACGTGATAAAGCTCTACACTAAGTGAAACACGACGTGACAAAGCTCCACAATAAGTGAAACACGACGTGATAAAGCTCTACAATAAGTGAAACACGAGGTGATAAAGCTCCACAATAAGTGAAACACGACGTGATAAAGCTCTACAATAAGTGAAACACGACGTTATAAAGCTCCACAATAAGTGAAACACGACGTGATAAAGCTCTACAATAAGTGAAACACGACGTTATAAAGCTCCACAATAAGTGAAACACGACGTGATAAAGCTCTACAATAAGTGAAACACGACGTGATAAAGCTCTACAATAAGTGAAACACGACGTGATAAAGCTCTACAATAAGTGAAACACGACGTGATAAAGCTCTACAATAAGTGAAACACGACGTGATAAAGCTCTACAGTAAGTGAAACACGACGTGATAAAGCTCTACAATAAGTGAAACACGACGTGATAAAGCTCTACAATAAGTGAAACACGACGTGATAAAGCTCCACAATAAGTGAAACACGACGTGATAAAGCTCTACAATAAGTGAAACACGACGTGATAAAGCTCTACACTAAGTGAAACACGACGTGACAAAGCTCCACAATAAGTGAAACACGACGTTATAAAGCTCCACAGTAAGTGAAACACGACGTTATAAAGCTCCACAATAAGTGAAACACGACGTTATAAAGCTCCACAATAAGTGAAACACGACGTTATAAGGAACATCGACAAACAGGAAAATACGGAAGGGAAAAAAACGCATATCGTTAGCTTTTAAATAACGCAAATGGAATTTAAATGACCCTGACCCGCGAGTCTTAAGGCAGAGAGAGAGAGAGAGAGAGAGAGAGAGAGAGAGAGAGAGAGAGAGAGAGAGAGAGAGAGAGAGAGAGAGAGAGAGAGAGTCAGGATGGAGAAGTGTACAGATGTCTTCCTACACGAATGCTCCTTCGTTGTAAACAAAGTAATTCGTCAGAGTGCTGGGTACAGGGAGGGAGGGAGGGTGGGAGGGTTTGTAGGAGGGAGGGTTGGTGGGAAGGAGGGAGGGTGGGAGGGAGGGAGGGAGGGAGAGAGGGGGGAGGGAGGGAGGGAGGGAGGGTTGGCGGGAGGGAGGGTTGGTGGGAGGGAGGGTTGGTGGGAGGGAGGGAGGGAGGGAGGGAGGGTGGGAGGGTGAGTGGGTGGGAGGGAGGGAGGGAGGGAGGGAGGGTTGGTGGGAGGGTGGGAGGGAGGGAGGGTGGGAGGGTGGGAGGGAGGGAGGGAGGGAGGGAGGGAGGGAGGGAGGGAGGGTTGGTGGGAGGGTGGGAGGGAGGGAGGGAGGAGGGAACGTGGGAGGGTGGGAGGGAGGGTGGGAGAGTGGGTGGGAGGGAGGGAGGGAGGGAGGGATGGGTGGATGAAGAGAGGGAGGGAGGGAGATGGAGGAAGGGATAGATGGAGTGAAGGAGAAACAGGAGGGAGGGAAACACACACACACACACACACACACAAATACCAGGGGCTGGAGCTGAATCTCGACCACTGCAACCACAATTAGGTGAGTACACACACACACACATGCACGAACACACACACACACACACACACACACACACACACACACACACACACACACACACACACACACACACACACACACACACATACATTGCAGTGATGTATTACCCACCACAGAACTGCAGGAGGCCAAGAGAGGAATATGAAGAGAGCAACAGAGCAATGGTGGACACACTTACTGAGGTGGCAAGAAGAGCTCACTCGAGCAGAGCAAAGTTGCTAGTAATGGGTGATTTCAATCACAGGGAGATTGACTGGGAAAACCTGGAGCCACATGGGGGTCCCGAAACATGGAGAGCCAGGATGTTGGACGTGGTGCTGGAAAACCTCATACACCAACATGTTAAGGACACTGCCAGAGTGAGAGGGGAGGACGAACCAGCAAGATTGGACCTTGTGTTCACCCTGGGCAGTTCAGGCATTGAGGACATCAAGTATGAGAGTCCCCTAGGAGCTAGCGACCACGTGGTTCTGTGCTTTGAATATATAGTAGAGTTGCAAGTGGAGAGAGTAACAGGAGTTGAATGGGAAAAGCCTGACTATAAAAGAGGGGACTACATAGGGTTGAGGAACTTCCTGCAGGAGGTTCCGTGGGACAGAGAACTGGCAGGAAAGCCAGTAAATGAAATGATGGAATTTGTAACAACAAAATGCAAGGAGGCAGTGGAACGTTTTATTCCCAAGGGCAACAGAAACACTGGGAAGACCAGAACGAGCCCCTGGTTTCCCGACGGTGTAAAGGGGCAAAAACTAAGTGCAATAGAGAATGGAAAAAGTACAGAAGGCAGAGAACAATGAAAATAGGGAGATTAGTCGCAGAGCCAGAAATGAGTATGCACAGGTAAGGAGGGAGGCCCAGCGACAGTATGAAAATAACATAGCATCGAAAGTCAAGACTGACCTGAAACTGTTGTATAGCCACATCAGGAGGAAGACAACAGACAAAGACCAGGTGATCAGACTGAGGACAGAAGGTGGAGAACTCACAAGAAATGATCAGGAGGTATGTGAGGAGCTAAACAGGATATTTAAGGAAGTTTTTACAGTAGAGACAGGAAGGGCTGTGGGAAGACAGCACAGAAGGGAACATCAAGAGGGAATATACCAACAAATGTTGGATGACAAGGAGGAGGTGCAGAAGCTGCTAAGTGACCTTGATACCTCAAAGGCGATGGGACTGGACAACATCTCCCCGTGGGCCCTTAGAGAAGGAGCAGAGATGCTGTGCGTGCCCCTAACCACAGTCTTCAACACATCCCTTGAAACTGGGCAACTACCTGAGATATGGACGACAGCAAATGTAGTCCCCATATTTAAGAAAGGAGGCAGAAACGAGGCACTAAACTACAGTCCTGTGTCTCTGACGTGTATAGTATGCAAAGTCATGGAGAAGATTATCAGCAGGAAAGTGGTGGAACACCTGGAACAGAACAAGATTATAAATGAAAACCAGCATGGATTCATGAAAGGCAAATCCTTTCACAAACCTTCTGGAGTTTTATGACAAGGTAACAGAAGTAAGACACGAGAGAGAGGGGTGGGTTGATTGCATTTTCCTGGACTGAAGGAAGGCCTTTGACACAGTTCCTCACAAGAGATTAGTGCAAAAGCTGGAGGATCAGGCGCATATAACAGGGAGGGCACCGCAGTGGATCAGTGAATACCTGACAGGGAGGCAACAACGAGTCATGGTATGTGAAGAGGTATCACAGTGGGCGCCTGTGACGAGCGGGGTCCCACAGAGGTCAGTTCTAGGATCAGTGCTATTTTTGATATATGCGAACGACATGATGGAAGGAATAGACTCTGAAGTGTCCCTATTCGCAGATGATGTAAAGCTGATGAGAAGAATTAAATCGGATGAGGATGAGGCAGGACTGCAAAGAGACCTGGACAGGCTGGACACGTGGCCCAAGAAACTGGCTTCTCGAATTCAACCCTGCCAAATGCAAAGTCATGAAGATTGGGGAGGGGCAAAGAAGACCGCAGACAGAGTATAGGCTAGGTGGACAAAGACTACAAACCTCACTCAGGGAGAAAGACCTTGGGGTGACCATAACACCGAGCACATCACCGGAGGCACACATCAACCAAATAACCGCTGCAGCATACGGGCGCCTGGCAAACCTGAGAATAGCGTTCCGATACCTTAATAAGGAATCGTTCAAGACACTGTACACTGTGTATGTTAGGCCCATACTGGAGTATGCAGCACCAGTCTGGAACCCACACCAGGTCAAGCACGTCAAGAAATAAGAGAAAGTACATAGGTTTGCAACAAGGCTAGTTCCAGAGCTCAGGGTAATGTCGTACGAGGAAAGGTTGAGGGAAATCGGACTGACGAGACACTGGAGGACAGACGGGTCAGGGGAGACATGATAACGACATACAAGATACTGCGGGGAACAGACAAGGTGGACAGAGACAGGATGTTCCAGAGATGGGACACAGAAACAAGGGGTCACAATTGGAAGCTGAAGAATCAGACGAGTCACAGGGACGTTAGGAAGTATTTCTTTAGTCATAGAGTCGTCAGGAAGTGGAATAGCCTAGCAAGTGAAGTAGTGGAGGCAGGAACCATTCATAGTTTTAAGAAGAGGTATGACAAAGCTCAGGAAGCAGAGAGGGAGAGGACCTAGTAGCGATCAGTGAAGAGGCGGGGCCAGGAGCTGAGTCTCGACCCCTGCAACCACAATTAGGTGAGTACAATTAGGTGAGTACACACACACACACCTGACACAGACACTGAGCACATCTGAAGCGCACATCAACCAGATAAGGAATCTGTTTGGAACCCACACCTAGCCAAGCACGTCAAGAAATTAGAGAAAGTGCAAAGGTTTGCAACAAGGTTAGTTCCACAGCTCAGGGAAATGTCCTACGAAGAAAGGTTGAGGGAACTCTGCTTGACGACACTAGAGGACAGGAGGGTCAGGGGAGACATAATAACAACACATAAAATACTGCGAGGAATAGACAAGGTGGACAGAGACAGGATGTTCCAGAGATGGGACGCAGAAACAAGAGGTCACAATTGGAAGTTGAAGACTCAGATGAATCAAAGTGATGTTAGGAAGTATTTCTTTAGTCATAGAGATGTCAGGAAGTGGAATAATCTGGCTAGTGACGTAGTGGAGGCAGGAACCATACATAGTTTTAAGACGAGGTATGATAAAGCTCATAGAGCAGGGAGAGTGGACACAGTAGCGATCAGTGAACAGGCGGGGCCAGGAGCTATGACTCAACCTCTGCAACCACATACAGTTGAGTACACACACACACACACACACACACACACACACACACACACACACACACACACACACACACACACACACACACACTTAATTACCTACGTCAAAGCACTCTGAGGTTAAATTAAGCAATTAGGAACAGCTCTCAGGGGAATAACACCCTTAATGACATTTTTTATCTGTCGTGCTGGAGGGTAGACAGGTAGTGTCACCTAGTGTTAGTGTCACCTAGTGTCACTTAGTGTAACTATCACACAGTGGCTCCTCACCTCCAGGGGTCCTAAGTACCTGTCAACACCTGCAGGTAACTACATTACCCGTCAACACCTGTAGGGTTCTGATTACCTGTCAACACCTGCAGGTACCTAAATTACCTGTCAACACCTGCAGGTACCTAAATTACCTGTCAACACCTGCAGGTACCTAAATTACCTGTCAACACCTGCAGGTACCTAAATTACCTGTAAACACCTGTAGGGTCTTAATTACCTGTCAACACCTGTAGGGTCTTAATTACCTGTCAACACCTGTAGGGTCTTAATTACCTGTCAACGTCTGTACAAATATATAGAATATATCAATATGTCATAAGATAATTTAACAGAAACGAGATAGATAGATAGATAGATAGATAGATAGCTAGAGAGAGAGAGAGAGAGAGAGAGAGAGATAGAGAGAGAGATAGATAGATAGATAGAGAGAGAGAGAGAGAGAGAGAGAGAGAGAGAGAGAGAGAGAGAGAGAGAGAGAGAGAGAGAGAGAGAGAGAGAGAGAGAGAGAGAGAGAGCAAACATGTTAACAACACGAAAGCAGTCAACCTGCTCCAGGTTTTCTTTTTTTTTAGCAGTGAAATGTAAACAAAGACTAGTGACGTCACGAGAGTTGCCATCAAGGTGTCTTCTATTTTTCTCCTCTTACAGCTGCCACTGTCTTACCTCAGATATATATATATATATATATATATATATATATATATATATATATATATATATATATATATATATATATATATATATATATATATATATATGCAGTAAGATCACAGTAAACTGGTGATCTTAGAATATGCAGAATAACCACTGTGAAAGAATAGTGAAATTCCAAGCGCTTTCGTGATTACTCACATTATCAAGGAACAATAAAAGTAATGCATCAAAGGAAGGCATATAAAGGGTCTAGACCACACCTCACTATCACATCCCCCAACAAAGCAACACCTGATGCGTGACGGCACGCGACTCATAATGTCTTGCCGAATAGGTAAAACTTGCAATTTTGGCTTAAATAGCAACGCTTGTGGAGAACTGGTTAGATTAGTACACTTTCCTGCATTAAAAACATAAGCCAAGAGTTACTATCTTTTAACAGCATGATTTCCAGCAGCCTCTCCCTGGAAAGCACTTTGAGGTGCTGTCTCAGTATCCACAGTGGCTGTTGATTAAGCGAGTTATTCATATAATTTACCCCAAAGGAGTGTATATCCAGCATTTTAATATCATTTATAATGCACAGTGGCACTGGGTTTTGGGTGAATCACCCACACGTCACGGGATCTATTGGTAACTGATGTGGGTATGGCTGGACTTACCTGGGTATTGTAACTGACTCAATTTCTCCTAGTTTGTTGTAGGGGAGATGTGACCCTGGTATTGTTGTCTTGAGTAGGCTGCTAGAGATGCGTAGTTATATTGTCCTCGTTGATAGGGAGTCACTTTGGTCAGTCGTTACACAATAGGGTGATATCCTGTCGCTCTGTTCATAACACCTGAATGCGCTTCGCTTTACGGCGCTTCGCTAATACGGACATTTCAGATTATTACCAAAATTCGTTTATACGGCTCGCTCATTCGCTATTACGGCATTCAAGTGTCATTCGTTTTTTTTTTTACATCCTCCGTGAGCTCCGCATCTCTCGATTATGTCTACCACAACACATACTTTACACTTTATGGTGATTTGTGACGTGTTCACGCTCTGATATCTGAATTCAACCTAGCTTGTCGCCCTGCCCAACGCCCACCAGTTCACCCTCCACACAGAACTGCTGAGTTCAGCTTTATATCTCTTCCTTACTACACAATGCAACAAGGAATAACACAACAAGATCATTTCCTTCTTGTTTAGCTGTAAATAGAAGCCATCATAGCTTCAACTTGCAATTTCCTTGCTATGGAGAGAGAGTAATTATTCTCGTTTAACCTCGTTGTTTAGTTGATCAGGAACTCTAGCAAGGAGAGGAAGGCACCTAGTGATGCTATTGTACATACGTACCTGTGTTCCTCATAAAACTGTCATCAAGGCAGTGTCCACTAGCCCCTTCCAAAAGGACTAAGTCCCTTAGAAGGCTGAGGGGAACTGATGGGGCTGAGAGATACCCCCTTTAGTGGAAAATTTTTTCCTCACAACGTTCTTCTTGCCGAATAAGGCAAGAGAAAATTTGTGTATGCAATAATTTCGCAAAAATCATTCTGAACCTAACAAAAAAAATATATTTCATTGTGTTTGTTTATTTTTAAATTAATGTAAACTTATCTAAAATATATTTAGTTAGATTAAGTCAAATTAAATTGCGCTTGTTATAATAAGGTTAGGTAAGTTTTTGGTACAAAATTATTAAATTTTACATTAACATAAATGAAAAAAATGTATGTTTAAACGTATAAGAGAAAATTTAAGAAAGGACTTAATTTTAAATGAGTTCTTGCTAACTGACCAATTTTACCTATTCGGCATGACACACACACACACACACACACACACACACACACACACACACACACACACACACATACACACACACACACACACACACATACATACATATACTATATATATATATATATATAGTATATATATATATATATATATATATATATATATATATATATATATATATATATATATATATATATATATATATATATATATATATATAGTATACTATATATATATATATATATATATATATATATATATATATATACTATATATATACATATGTAATAAGATTACAGTAAACAGGTGATTTCAGAATATGCAAAACAACCACTGTGAAAGAATAATGAAATTCCAAGCGCATTCGTGACTACTCACATTATCAAGGAACAATAAAAGTAATACATCAAGGAAGGGCATCAAGGAAGGCATATAAAGGGTCTACTTCCTTGTTTAAGAAAGTTCCAGTTGATGATTTATTAAGTTTCTTATCTGAAGAACTTGTTACTCACAATTTACCATTGCCAGTTCCTACTATTATTAAACTTACTAAACTTGGCATTGCTGATGCAAAATTTATATTTAATGATAAGATTTTATGTACTCAGAAGTTTGGTATGGCAATGGGAAATCCTCTTTCACCTGTTCTAAGTAACCTATACATGGAATTTTTTTTTAACAAGGTTGCTTACCACAATCCTCCCTAACAGAGCTAAATGGTTCAGATAGGTTGATGATATTTTGTGTCTTATGCCCAAAAATGTAGATATACACCATTTCCTTGGTAAATTAAATAGCTTATCCCATTCTATAAACTTTACTGTTGAGTTTGAGGAAAATAACTCATTGCCTTTTCTAGATGTTTTAATTATTAAAGGTAATAATGACTTCAAATTTAAAATTTACAGAAAACCTACAAATAACTGTTCCTATGTCCACTATTATTCTTCCCATCAAGATAGAGTTAAACTGTCTGTTTTCTCATCAATGTTTTCGAGAGTTTTACGAATTTGTAGTCCTGAGTTCATAGATGAAGAAATATCCAAAATTTATGAAATAGCTAATGATTTAAAATACTCAAGAAACGTAATTGATAAATCTTTTAAAATTGCCAGAAATACTTTTTACAATCCAAAAAGGGACAACCAACCTTATTCAACTAAAAATATGTTGGTTCTCCCTTACCATGAAAACTTGGTTGATGTGCCTTCTCTTCTTAAGATTTTTAATATTAAAGTTGTATTCAAAAATCTTGATACAGTAAAAAAACTTTTGATAAAGAATTCCCCCCAAAATGCTGATGGATGTGTCTATAAGATTCCTTGTAAAATTTGCGATAAAGTTTATTACGGTCAAACTGGTAAAAATCTCGAACTAAGATTAAAACAACATAAATATAGCATTAGAACTGGACAAGATTCCAATGCTATTTTTATTCATGTAAGAGATTTTAACCATCCAATTGATTTTCAAAAAGTTGAGAAAGTAGTATCAAGCAAGTCCATGGTCGACAGGAATATAATTGAATCTTGTTTCATAAAAAGCAGTTTTGACAATAATATGAATATTTCCTTTGGTTTATATAAATTTGATCCATTTATAATTAATAGAATTTGGGAAGAATTTAATAATATATTGGACAAATAATAAATTTTAAAATTCCTAATTCTTGGGCAGAATAGTTTGTTGGTGGGTTGTGTGAAGGACCTGTCTAGTTGGGCCAGCGGGCCTGCTGCAGTGTTCCCTTTCTTATGAGTCGCGCGTCAGCTGTTGCTTTGTTGTGGGATGTGATAGTGAGGTGTGAGCTAGACCCTTTATATGCCTTCCTTTGATGCATTACTTTTATTGTTCCTTGATAATGTGAGTAGTTCCCATAGGCTCAGAGACCCTTGGCTCATGGGGAAAGAATGCATCTAAATTCCTTAAGGAGCTGGGAAAAAGACTCATCAGGGTAACTAGGGATCCCAGGGCAGCTAGTTTTCTGGTCCAGCGGCTCAATGCGGCTGTTCAAAGGGGTAATGCATGCTGCATTTTGGGCACACGCCCCAGCTCTGAGGAGCTGGATGAGATTTTCGCCTTATAATCGGTGATACACACGTAACAACATTTACCGTATATGCCACCTTTATATCAACAATGTATCTCTTAAATCTTCTGTACTATATTATGTTGGTAAAAAAAAAATATGAAAAGATGGGGTGGTAGGGGAAGTGGAATATTCAAACGGCTTCAGGAAGAAATCCAAATATTCTTCCTTGAAGCCTTTTTATCCACTTCTCCGAGGCTGTGGGTCCCACAATTTACACCAGAGGTGGACCCCATCATATATATATATATATATATATATATATATATATATATATATATATATATATATAATACTAGTAATACTTATAGTAGTTTTAATAGTAATATAAATCATAATAATAATAATAATAATAATAATAATAATAATAATAATAATGGTAAGGAGAGAAAGAGAGTTACGGAAGAGCTAAGAGAGAGCATTACCAAGACCTGAGAGAGAGAGAGAGAGAGAGAGAGAGAGAGAGAGAGAGAGAGAGAGAGAGAGAGAGAGAGTTACCAGGGGTAGGGTTGTTGACACAAACCTCTCCCAGCAAGACGGATTTACTACACGAACGTCAACATTAGCTCAGCTGCCTCTCACAAATCCGGATTCTCAGTCCTCATAGATTATATCTTAAACTGCTGATAAAACTATTGACCACCATCGTCTACTGACCATCACAGTCTATTGATCACCATAGTCTACTGACCACCAGTCTATTGACCACCATAGTCTACTGACCATCACAGTCTATTGATCACCATAGTCTACTGACCACCACAGTCTATTGACCACCATAGTCTACTGACCATCACAGTCTATTGACCACCATAGTCTACTGACAACCACAGTCTATTGACCACCATAGTCTACTGACCATCACAGTCTATTGACCACCGGAGTCTACTGACCACCAGAGTCTAATGACCATCAGATTCTATGGACTACCCTAGTCTATTGACCCCCCTAGTCTACTGACCCCCCTAGTCTATTGACCCCTAGTCTATTTACCCCCCTAGTCTATTGACCCCCTAGTCTACTGACCCTCTAGTCTATTGACTACCGTAGTCTATTGACTACCATAATCTATAGACCCCACAGTCTATTTACCCCCTAGTCTATTGACCCCCTAGTCTATTGACCCCCCTAGTCTATTTACCCCCAAGTCTATTGACCCCCTAGTCTACTGACCCCCCTAGTCTATTGACTACCATAATCTACTGACCCCCTAGTCTAATGACCCCCTAATCTATTGAGCCCCCTAGTCTACTGACCCCCTAGTCTATTGACCCCCTAGTCTATTGACTACCATAATCTATTGACCCCTAGTCTATTGACCCCCCTAATCTATTGACCCCCCTAGTCTATTGACCCCCCCTAATCTATTAACATCCTAGTCTATTTACCCCCCTAGTCTACTGACCCCTAGTCTACTGACCCTCCTAGTCTATTGACTACCATAGTCTATTGACTACCATAATCTATTGACACCCTAGTCTATTGACCCCCCTAATCTATTGACCCCCTAGTCTACTGACCCCCCTAGTCTATTGACCACCTAGTCTATTTACCCCCTAGTCTATTGACCCCCTAGTCTACTGACCTCCCTAGTCTATTGACTACCGTAATGTATTGACTACCATAATATATTGACCCCCAAGTCTATTGACCCCCGAATCTATTGACCCCCTAGTCTATTGACCCCCTAGTCTATTGACCCCCTAGTCTTCTGACTCCCTAGTCTATTGGCTACCATAATCTATTGACCCCCTAGTCTATTAACCCCCTAATCTATTGACCCCCTAGTCTATTGACCCCCAAGTCTATTGACCCCCCTAGTCTATTTACCCCCTAGTCTATTGACCCCTAGTCTACTGACCCCCCTAGTCTACTGACCCCCCTAGTCTATTGACTACCAAAATCTATTGACCTCCTAGTCTATTGACCCCCCTAATCTATTGACCCCTAATCTATTGACTAACATAGTCTATTGACTACCATAATCTATTGACCCCCTAGTCTATTGACCCCCCTAATCTATTGACCCCCCTAGTCTATTGACTAACCTAGTCTATTGACCCCCTAGTCTAGAGCTGGTTGAAGCACGGTCTGCTCTCTAGTGGCTTCTATTCTGCCTTGCTTACCGTGGAGTGCACTAATACCTATTGTTGTACATAGTGTATATAGTGTACATACTTCTGTTCTAAATTGGTGAAGGATAATACAAGTAAAAAGTTTTTCTGCTGTGTTTATTTTGCTCCCTTTACACCCAGGATAACAGGCCTTTGGGACTCCTGGGTTGTAATAACCACCCTAGTCTATTGGCACTGGACATTGCTGGTGCTTTCGACCGGGTGTGGCACCAGGGCCTCTTAGCAAAACTTCAAGCACTGGGAATTGCAGGCTCTACGCTATGTCTCCTCAGTGATTACCTTCATGGTAGATCTCTAAGTGTAGTTATCAATGGAACGGAATCAGCAAGACATCCTACTGGGGCAAGTGTTCCACAAGGAAGCGTGCTGGGTCCATTGTTATGGAATGTCTACTTCAACGACCTTCTTCATCTCATCCCAGAATCACATGCATATGCAGACGACTGTACACTGACATTCACTTATCCAAGAGAAGAAATGCCAGCTGCTCTAAGCTACATCAATCACCAGCTGAGAGCTATATCAGCTTGGGGAAATAGATGGCAAGTAACATTTGCACCTAAGAAAACGCAAATGATGATCGTCTCTAGGCACCATGATGGTAATGCTGGTGCAGTAGTAAGGATGAATGGGAGGATGTTGGCACCTGGAGAAGAAGTTGATATCCTTGGGGTGAAATTTGGCTCCAAACTGACTATGAAGAACCATGCTGTAAATCTTGCAAACAAGGCAGCCAGGAAGCTTACAGCACTTCGCCGTATCTCGCATCTGCTTGACAGTAGGGGTTGCAAGATCCTGTACGAGGCACAAGTACGCTCACACCTTGAGTATGCTTTACTTTCTTGGTTTGCCTGCCCCCCCCCCCTCTCATCTGCGACTGCTTGACAGAGTAGAGAACAGAGCAAGGCGTCTCATCTCTCGCCTGGACCCATCCTGGATAGATCTGTCATTTCAGCAGAACCTTCAACATAGGAGGGATGTGGGTGGCCTTACTGTTATGTACAAGGCCAATATTGTTAAAGTACCACACTTGGATCCACTTCGAGAACAGCGTGAAACAAACTTTTATGCCACAAGACGGGCAGAAAGCAGCAACTTCACTCTGGCTGTACCCTTCTCCAGAACATCACTCCATCTGAGATCATATATACCGAGGATGACTCGAGTATGGAACACATTCGTACAGCATTATGATGTCAACGAGATAGAGTCAGTTGATCAAATGAAAATGCTGGTCCACAGATGGTCCACAGCTGGCCCACAGATGGTCCACAGCTGGCCCACAGATGGTCCACAGCTGGCCCACAGATGGTCCACAGCTGGCCCACAGATGGCTCCAACTTCATCCTGTTCCCTACTTGTATGTCTCATAACAATAAAAATGCTTTCAAATGAGCTGATGTAGGTAACAGCTCTTAGCTTGTCAATAAAGTTAGGAATCCTTAACCTGTAAATAGCTTGTCAATAAAGTTAGGAATCCTTAACCTTGTCAAACCCTGTGTAAAGAGAGAGAGAGACAGAGAGAGAGAGAGAGAGAGAGAGAGAGAGAGAGAGAGAGAGAGAGAGAGAGAGAGAGAGAGACAAAGTGAGTGTTGCAACCCCTGAATGGGTTACGATGTATATTATGTATATATATATATATATATATATATATATATATATATATATATATATATATATATATATATATATATATATATATATATATATATATATATAATGTATATTACCTTTTCATATAATTTTATATTGCTTATATTTGCGATAATAGCTAAATCGTAAATATATTGCTTTATATTATAATTTGACTTAGTTACTTTTGTTAGGTAGGATGTAACATATTATTATGTGCTCATAGTTCAAGTCTTGATTGTCTAACTACTGTAATTATCGCTTGTGGCTCGTTACTCTGCCGGCTTCTCGTTGTTGCTGGGCAGCAACCGTCCACGGAGCTATCACGTGATAGAGGGGGGGTTTTCTCACCTCGCCTGAAGTATTCAGTCTGGTCTAGACTCGCTTGGTGGTTGGACGTATTCCTGACAAGTGCCTAACTCTTCCTTATTGGCCCTTGTTGGAAGATCGTCTCTGTCTTATTATTGTTGTTAGTTCTGGAGACTCTGTTCACAGAACATTGTATAGACTTAGTGATTTTCGACGTTGTACTGAAGTTGTGTGTCGCATAGACACTCTGAGTAACTCAGGTCCTGAGTTGTAGCTTCTGACCTAACTTGTACTGGTATCTGTGTACTGTCACAGTCTGGGATTTTCTAGTGCTGAACTTAGATTCAGTAATATGGGAGTTTTGTGACTTTTGTGGAGGATCTGCTGATGGTCCCTACTTAGTGTCGTTATATTATCTCCTTGTTCCTGATTCTGTGTCGCAGTTGCTTGTTATAGTGTTGTTCGGCTTATCAGTCGTTTTATTGTTCATGCAAGTTGTTCTGACTGCCAGTTAGTCAAGAAGTTAGTTTATTTGAGGACTTTGTCAGTCACTTGTTAAAGTCTAGTCGAGTCGTGAGACATAGCGAACTACTAAGAGCACTTACACACATACACACAAACTTACTTGTACATATTTGTAATATCTTATTAAATGTTAATGTACCAGACGGTACTTAAGACTTATAAATGTGATATGTGCTTTCAGCACAATAATACTGTACACGAGAGAAGTGATTATTCTTATTTTGTTGATATTGATTTAATTTAATTTGATATATGCCTAGACAACTTAATTTTTAATAAATTTATTAAATTTTAATTTCTCTAGTTAGTAGCCTACCAGTTGTAATCCTGAAGCACTAATAATTCTTATTGAATTCTAATGGATAATTGGACCAGGATACTGACTACTTGTTACAAAAACCCAGTAACAGGCTGGATGCTAGAAGGGCAGTCCTTTCTAGTATTCACTGGAGATGTCTAAGCTTTTAGAATCACGTTTTTTTGTAACAAATGGGGGCCTGTCCGGGATGCTCTTGATCCAAGGTGTTGGAGAAATTGTCCCTTTTGACCATATAGTTACTCAAACACTTTGAGTACTTTCCTAATCTGAAGACTTTGAGTTTTGTCTTGTACAACATACTAGATGGATGTATGTACCTGACTGAGTCTCTTGATCCATGGAGATGGAAATACTGTTTATAAGCTCTAGCTCTAAGACAACCAACACTAAAATTCCTATTAGGATTATAGTTTCCCATAATCACTCTCTCGTAGTACATTTATTTTCCTGATGTATGCCAAAGTGAAACAGTTAATTGATACTCTGACTTTGTCTGAGTTAAGTACATTAAAACTTCAGACGTGTTGGCAAGTAGCCAAATATCTCGGTGTGACGTATAACAGGAATTACACCGCAGAAACTGTCAGAGCATTAATTAAAGATATATTGTTTCCTGCTCATACAGAGATGTCTGATTATGATTCAGATTCAGAAAGCCTAGTGTCACAATTAGGAAGTATGACTCTATTTGATGACGTAGAAGAAAGAGCAACTAAGGCAGAAGTGAGCCTAGTGTCTGAGCCTAGTGTAGCTCAGTTCTCGCTCACGCCTTCCCTCCTAACTGATAGTATGACTCAGCCTCATACTAGTACCGTGTATATCACACCTGTATCTACTTATCCTAGACCAGATCTAAACTCTCTAGGGACGGCTGGACGAGGTGTCCGACCTAAGGACCGTCCAGACCACGTTAGATTCCTTACTCCTCCATTACCCACTGGTCCTATCTCTCAGGAACAGTTTGAGAGATTTGAACGCCTCATTATGTTGCAGACTGCACAAATAGAGGCACAGAGGAAATTGAACGGAGAAGATTTCCAGAGAGAAAATGTTCGTCTTGGAAGACAACAGACTGATAGATCACAGGACACATTTAATGTGCAGAAAGCTGCATCCATGGTTCCTAAGTTTTTTGAGAGTGACTTAGACATCTATTTTGATGTGTTTGAGAACCAGGCACGTGCCATGAACTGGCCACGTAAGCACTGGGCTACTTTGTTGCACACAGCTTTGACAGGAAGAGCTCAAACTTGTACTGCTGCTTTACCATTTGCCAAGTACATTAGTTATGACGCTGTCAAACTATTCTAGAGACATATAACTTGTTAAACAAACCATACCACGGCCGGGATTGAACCCGCGGTCAGAGAGTCTCAAAACTCCAGACCGTCGCGTTAGCCACTAGACCAGCTAGCCACAATAAGATTCGTCCAACTAGGTATATTTCTACACCATAGGAACGAATCTTATTGTGGTTAGCTGGTCTAGTGGCTAACGCAGCGGTCTGGAGTTTTGAGACTCTCTGACCGCGGGTTCAATCCCGGCTGGGGTATGGTTTGTTTGCAATCGTGTCATTACGATTTCGTGAGTCATATAACTTGTTGCCTGTAAGTTATCAACATGCATTTCGTACGTTACAACGACGACAAGATCAAACTTGTGTAGAGTTTGCCCGTGAGAAAAAAGTTGCAGTTGAGAGATGGTGTAGGTCTGCCAAGTGTAACAATTACGACAGCCTTGTTCAGTTGTTACTTCCCGAAGAGTTTAACAACTGTATGTCTGCTGACATACAAGAATATTTGATCGATCATACTACCTCGGATATTCTGGAAACTGCAGCATTAGCAGAAAATTACGAGATTTCTCACAAACTTGTACGTACTAAAACACACAGAAACAAGGTAACTAAAAGTTGTCCTAGAAGTTGGCAACCTAAATCAGCTGCTCATTGCCGGCCTGATGTACCTGCTACTGTAACTTCTCGTACCTTTACCAGAAAAACTCACAATCCTGAATCTGTCTCTGTGGCTAGACAGAAATCTGATATCGAGAAGAAGTAAGTAAAATGTACCTATTGTAACAGAAAAGAACATGCTAGAGAGTATTGCTATAAGTTAGAGATTCGAGAAGCAGTCGTGCGGCTGGCACCCCCACTCAAGTCGTATCCTCTTCCGAGCAACAAAGGCACCAAAATCCTAGCAATACCTCTGATCCTACTGTTTTAGATAATATTACTCAGAACAGATGACTAGCGTCAGAAAGTGTATCTGACGAAAAGATTCGTTCAGCGATGAGTCCTTACTTTTCGAGAGGTAAAGTAGGATTTGACGAATCACATCTAACTGAGATAATTTCTTTCAGAGACACTGGCAGTTATCTCACGTTATTAAGAGAAGATGTACTGCCCATAACTGACGATACCTATTGCAAGATAGATGTATTGTTAGAAGCCTATGTAGGGGCTGTTATAAAAGTGCCTCTGCACAAAGTTTATATTGAAACAAGCTATTATACTGGTTATATTTCAGTGGGTATATCCAGTGGTGTATTTCCCATCAGGTCAGTGGACTTGTTGATAGGGAACGATATCCTTCATGCTGGTATATGTAAGGAACCACTTGTGATTGATAATAACACTGATGATAATTATGTCATTGAAGCTTGTAGAGAGAAACCTATTTTATTTCCTCTCAGCGCAATTACTAGAGCTATGTCAAAGATTCAACAACCATCCTTGTCTCCTGTTGAGTTAGTGGATGACAATGATTTGGGGTTGAATATGTTGTTTAGTGACGCTCTGCGCCCAGGATCATTAACACTGACTCCCCCCAGTCATCAACCTAGTCAGGACACAACTGACGTTAAATTTCTAATTCATGATGATTTAATCAAGGATCAGTTTGTTGATCAGTCACTGGAAAGACTGAGAGATATAGCAGTTACTGAGAGTGAAGCAAAGGATCTCGATAATTGTTACTGTTATAGTAATGGTGTACTGATGGAGAAAAATACATGTAAGTTGTCAGCTGATAGTGTTTCCACCACAGTCAAGCATCTAGTTGTGTTACCAGTTACATTTCGTGAATAAGCCATTGATTTTGCTCACAATAGTCCCATAGGAGGACATTTGGGTGTCAAGAAGACACTCGGTAAACTGGCAAAACATTTTACTTGGCCAAAGATGAAGGAAACAGTAGCTGATCAAGTGCGACGTTGTCACGTGTGTCAAGTGACAGGCAAGCCAGCGCACACACCTCCACCTGCGCCTCTCATTCCTATCACCGTGCATGGTGAACCATTCTCACGTCTTATTATTGATTGTGTTGGTCCTTTGCCTAGAACCAAACTAGGAAACCAATACTTATTTACTATTATGGACGCTGCAACACGCTATCCCGAAGCTATTCCTATGAGAAAAATTAATGCTCGTGCTATTGTGAGAGCGCTGATGAAATTTTTCTCCAAGGTTGGATTGCCACGAGAGATACAATCAGATGAGGGATCTAACTTCACTTCTAAGATCTTTCGAGAAGCATCATCCCACCTAGGAATAAAGTCTGTACTTTCAACCAGTTATCATCCACAGTCACAAGGTGCTCTAGAGAGATTTCGTCAGACACTGAAGTCTATGATGAGAGCTTATTGTGAACATTTTTCTAGAGACTGGGATGAGGGTATACCTTTTCTTCTGTTCGCTATGAGAGAAAGTGAGCAAGAAAGTCTCGGGTTTAGTCCGTTTGAATTAATATTCGGACACCAAGTGCGTGGTCCTCTCGCAGTGTTAAAAGACGTGTGGACAGGAAAATCAAATCCATCATTGAGTACTTCACCTTCATTAATGCAGCAACATTTGACAGCCGCTAGAGAGCTAGCTTCGAAAAACCTAGTTTCAGCCCAAGCTAGAATGAAGCAACATTATGACAAGCTTGCTGTCTCTCGTTTTTTTAAAGCAGGAGATAAGGTGATGGCTCGGAAATTAGTACCAGGTCATGCTCTACAAGCCAGGTATGATGGTCCCCTGGAAGTAGTGAAAAAGCTTAGCGACGTAAATTATTTGGTACGTACGCCTGGGAAAAAGAAATCTAATCATGTGTACCATGTTAACCAGCTTAAGGCATACTACGCTAGTCCTCTACCTACTACATCTATTCTTCCTGGGACAGAGGAAGAAAACGTCAGTCTACCTGACATCTCTAGAGGTATAGAGGTGCGTTTAGAAAATTCAGTGACTCTACAATCACTAGACGATTTTCTTAGTAACCTTGGGATTGATAAAGCTGGTGATATTAAAAACATGATTTTGCATTTCCCTGAATTGTTCAGTGATGTTCCTAAACGTTGTACTCTGGGTGTACATGACGTTGATGTACAGGAAGCATCACCCATTAAGCAATCACCATATAGGATGAGTCCAACGAAGCATAAAGCATTGAGAGAAGAGGTTGATTTTCTGTTATCTCACGGACTTATTGAGTGCAGTAAAAGTCCATGGGCATCTCCCTGTATTTTAGTGCCTAAATCTGACGGTAGTTTCAGGATGTGCACTGATTACAGGAAAGTGAACTCTGTCACCTTGCCTGATGGTTATCCTCTACCTCGCATTGACGACCTTATTGACCGTGTGTCAGGAGCCCAGTTTGTCAGCTGTTTAGATCTCTTACGAGGCTATTATCAAGTCCCACTTACTGAACGTGCTCAAGAAATATCTGCTTTTACTGTTCAAGATGGATTGTTTAACTACCTCGTCACCCCCTTCGGCCTATGTAACGCGGCTTCTTCATTCCAGCGTATAATGAACGAGTTGACCCACAACTTAGAAGGAGTAGAAGCCTACCTTGACGACTTAGTGGTGTACAGTGACGAGTGGGAACAGCACTTGTCGCGTCTCAGAGCATTGTTTGAGAGACTCGCGCACTACAACTTTAGCCAAGCCAAGATTATCTATCTAGGCTTTTGTATTGGCCAAAGTGAGGTTGCTCCTATTGAGGCTAAGGTTCGTGCAATTTCTGAATTTCCAGTGCCACAGGATAGGAAGGGAGTACAGAGATTCCTGGGTATGGCAGGATATTATCGCAGGTTCTGTCCAAACTTTTCTCAGATTGCAGCTCCTCTCACTGAGCTTACTAGTAGCAAAGTTCAGTTCATCTGGACTAGAGATTGTTCAGACTCGTTCAAAAGGTTGAAGCGCTTGCTATCCTCTACTCCTGTGTTGAAGAGTCCTAATTTCAATCTTCCCTTCTTTTTACATATAGATGCGAGTTGTTATGCAGTGGGTGCTGTGCTGCTCCAACAGTCAACATCCACTGACATTCTCCATCCTATATGTTACTATTCATCTAAGCTTAAACGACACCAGAAAAATTATGCCACTATTGAGAAAGAGGCTCTAGCTCTTGTGGTGTCCTTGGAACATTTTGACGTGTATTTGGGCACTTCCCCATTTAAAATTAACGTTTTTTCAGACCACAATCCTCTCACCTACATAAACACTATGAAAAGTAAAAATGCTAGGATCATGAGGTGGGTCCTCAGAATCCAACCTTATTCTATTAGTATAAAACACATAAGTGGTCATTGTAATGTAATTGCTGACGCTCTGTCTCGTCCTTAATAATTATCAGTTACATTAAATTAACGTAATTTTATGCCCAAATACCTTTTGTTACTTGCTATGTCAAATTCAGTAAAGTAACTTAATCCCTCCAGCCCATATTAACTATATATACTCATGTCTAATTAATCTATTTATATATTCACAGGAGTGATGATGTGTGTGTGAGGAGACAAGCTGAGTGTTGAGTGGGTAGTGTTGTGTAGGCGATGTTACTGCGTTACGGAACACTGTCCTGCCGCAGACCCCCCCCCCTCTCTACACACCTTAAGCTGTTTAATATTCAGATGTCCATACTACATAGCATTCCACAACCACTACTTAAGAGTGGAATGCTGTCTCCTGTCTATAGCACAAGACTATTATGCTTGTCTACGTTATCCCATCTCTACACTGATGTACATAACCACGAGTATGCAGAGATACGATACTGTGTACTGCCCTAGTACTAGGGGCATATCTTAGTGTATAGACGCTGTGAAATTATAGAGGTGCTTGGCACAAGATTGACTCTTATATTTTTTTATATTAAACTGTTAGTAATGTAACCTGAGTAATCAGTAATAATGTGAAAGACATTAATGCAACTCCTAGTGCGACCGCTTGTCGTGTTGGGGGGGGGTGTGTTGCAACCCTTGAATGGGTTGCAATGATTATTATGTATATGTATATATTATATTATCTTTTCATATAATTTTATATTGCTTATATTTGCGATAATAGCTAAATCGTGAATATATTGCTTTATATTATTATTTGACTTAGTTACCTGTTGTTAGGTAGGATGTAACACTTATATTATGTGCTCATAGTTTAAGTCTTGATTATCTAACTACTGTAATTATCGCTTGTGGCTCGTTAGACTGCCGACTTCTGTTGCTGAGCTGCAGCTGTCCACGGAGCTATCACATGATAGAGGGAGGGGGAGTGTCCTCACCTCGCCTGAAGAATTCAGTCTGGTCTAGACTCTCTTGGTGGTTGGACGTATCCCTGACAAGTGCCTAAATCTCCCTTATAGGCCCTTGTAGGAAGATCGTCTCTAGCTTTCTTGTAGGTTCTGTGGGACTCTGTTCACAGAATATTGTATAGACTTGGTGATTTTTGACGTTGTACTGAGGTTGTGTCGCTTAGACACTCTGAGTAACTCAGGTCCTGAGCTGTAGCTTCTGACCTAATTTGTACTGGTATCTGTGTATTATCACAGTCGGGTATTTTCTTATGCTGAACTTAGATTCAGTAGTATGGGAGTTTTGTGACTTGTGGAGGATCTGCTGATGGTCCCTACTAGCTGTCTTTATATTATCTCCTTATTCCTGATAGTGTCGCAGTTGCTTGTTATATTGTTGTTCGGCTTATCAGTCGTTTTATTGTTCAAGCAGACTGTTCTGACTGCCAGTTGGTCAAGAGCTTAGTTTATGAGAGGACTTTGTCAGTCACTGGTTAAAGTCTAGTCGAGTCGTGAGACATAGCGAACTACTTAGAGCACTTACACACATACACACAAACCTATTTGTATATTGTATTATTAAATATTAATGTACCAGACGGTACTTAAGAATTATAAATGTGATATGTGCTTTCAGCACAATAATACTGTACACGAGAGAAGTGATTATTATTAATTTATTTGAATTGATTAATTTAATTTAATTTGATGATATACCTCTAGACGATACTTAATAAATTTATTGGATTTTATTTTCTCTAGTTAGAAGCCTACCAGTTGTAATCCTGAAGCACTATTGAATCATACTGAATTCTAATGGATAATTGGACGAGGATACTGACTACTTGTTACGATAACCCAGTAACAGGCTGGATGCTAGAAGGGCAGTCCTTTCTAGTATTCACTGGAGATCTCTAAGCTTTTACAATAGCGTTTTTTTGTAACACAGATATAATACCAGTCAACACAAGGGACCACTGACCAGGAAGACAGTGGCCGACATAATACCAGTCAACACAAGGGACTACTGACCAGGAAGACAGTGGCAGATATAATACCAGTCAACACAAGGGACTACTGAAATAGGAAGACAGTCTGAGATATAATACCAGTCTAACGCAAGGGACTACTGACCCAGGAAGACAGTCTGAGATATAATACCAGTTCAACGCAAGGGACTACTGACCCAGGAAGACAGTCTGAGATATAATACCAGTCTAACGCAAGGGACTACTGACCCAGGAAGACAGTCTGAGATATAATACCAGTCTAACACAAGGGACTACTGACCCAGGAAGACATTCTGAGATATAATACCAGTCTAACACAAGGGACTACTGACCCAGGAAGACAGTCTGAGATATAATACCAGTCTAACACAAGGGACTACTGACCCAGGAAGACAGTCTGAGATATAATAGCAGTCAACACAAGAGTCTACTGACCCAGGAAGACAATGACAGATATAATACTAGTCTAACACGAGATTCTACTGACACAGGAAGACGTAATACCAGTCAATACAAGAGACTACTGAACCAGGAGGACGGTGGGAGTTATAATACCAATCAACACAAGGGACTACTCACTCAGGAGGACGGTGGGAGGTATAATACCAGTCAACACAAGAGACTACTCACCCAGGAGGACGGTGGGAGACATAATACCAGTCAACACAAGAGACTACTCACCCAGGAGGACGGTGGGAGATATAATACCACTCAACACAAGGGACTACTCACTCAGGAGAACGGTGGGAGATATAATACCAGTCAACACAAGGGACTACTCACCTAGGAGGAGGGTGGGAGACATAATACCAGTCAAGACAAGGGACTACTCACCCAGGAGGAGGGTGGGAGATATAATACCAGTCAACACAAGGGACTACTCACCCAGGAGGAGGGTGGAAGACATAATACCAGTCAACACAGGGACTACTCACCTAGGAGGACGGTGGGAGATATAATACCAGTCAACACAAGGGAATACTCACCCAGGAGGACGGTGGGAGACATAATACCAGTCAACACAAGGGACTACTCACCCAGGAGGAGGGTGGGAGATATAATACCAGTCAACACAAGGGACTACTCACCCAGGACGAGAGTGGGAGATATAATACCAGTCAACACAAGGGACTACTCACCCAGGAGGAGGGTGGGAGACATAATACCAGTCAACACAGGGACTACTCACCTAGGAGGACGGTGGGAGATATAATACCAGTCAACACAAGGGAATACTCACCCAGGAGGACGGTGGGAGACATAATACCAGTCAACACAAGGGACTACTCACCCAGGAGGAGGGTGGGAGATATAATACCAGTCAACACAAGGGACTACTCACCCAGGACGAGAGTGGGAGATATAATACTAGTCAACACAAGGGACTACTCACCCAGGAGGAGGGTGGGAGACATAATACCAGTCAACACAAGGGACTACTCACCTAGGAGGACGGTGGGAGATATAATACCAGTCAATACAAGGGACTACTCACCCAGGAAGGCGGTGGGATATAATACCAGTCAACACAAGGGACTACTCACCTAGGAGGACGGTGGAAGATATAATACCAGTCAACACAAGGGACTACTCACCCAGGAGGAGGGTGGGAGATATAATACCAGTCAACACAAGGGACCACTCACCCAGGAGGACTGTGGGAGACATAATACCAGTCAACACAAGGGACTACTCACCCAGGAGGAGGGTGGGAGATATAATACCAGTCAACACAAGGGACCACTCATCCAGGAGGACGGTGGGAGACATAATACCAGTCAACACAAGGGACTACTCACCTAAGTGGAAGGTGGGAGATATAATACCAGTCAACACAAGTGACCACTGACCAGGAAGACAGTGGCCGACATAATACCAGTCAACACAAGGGACTACTGACCAGGAAGACAGTGGCAGATATAATCCCAGTCAACACAAGGGACTACTGACCCAGGAAGACAGTCTGAGATATAATACCAGTCTAACGCAAGGGACTACTGACCCAGGAAGACAGTCTGAGATATAATACCAGTCTAACACAAGGGACTACTGACCCAGGAAGACAGTCTGAGATATAATACCAGTCTAACGCAAGGGACTACTGACCCAGGAAGACAGTCTGAGATATAATACCAGTCTAACACAAGGGACTACTGACCCAGGAAGACAGTCTGAGATATAATACCAGTCTAACACAAGGGACTACTGACCCAGGAAGACAGTCTGAGATATAATACCAGTCTAACACAAGGGGCTACTGACCCAGGAAGACAGTCTGAGATATAATAGCAGTCAACACAAGAGTCTACTGACCCAGGAAGACAATGACAGATATAATACCAGTCTAACACGAGATTCTACTGACCCAGGAAGACGTAATACCAGTCAATACAAGAGACTACTGACCCAGGAGGACGGTGGGAGTTATAATACCAATCAACACATGGGACTACTCACTCAGGAGGAAGGTGGGAGATATAATACCAGTCAACACAAGAGACTACTCACCCAGGAGGACGGTGGGAGACATAATACCAGTCAACACAAGAGACTACTCACCCAGGAGGAAGGTGGGAGATATAATACCACTCAACACAAGGGACTACTCACTCAGGAGGACGGTGGGAAATATATTACCAGTCAACACAAGAGACTACTCACCCAGGAGGACGGTGGGAGATATAATACCAGTCAACACAAGAGACTACTCACCTAGGAGGACGGTGGGAGACATAATACCAGTCAACACAAGAGACTACTCACCTAGGAGGACGGTGGGAGATATAATACCAGTCAACACAAGGGACTACTCACTCAGGAGGACGGTGGGAGATATAATACCAATCAACACAAGGGACTACTCACTCAGGAGGACGGTGGGATATAATACCAGTCAACACAAGAGACTACTCACCCAGGAGGACGGTGGGAGATATAATACCAGTCAACACAAGAGACTACTCACCTAGGAGGACGGTGGGAGATATAATACCAGTCAACACAAGGGACTACTCACCCAGGAGGACGGTGGGAGACATAATACCAGTCAACACAAGGGACTACTCACCCAGGAGGAGGGTGGGAGATATAATACCAGTCAACACAAGGGACTACTCACCCAGGAGGACGGTGGGAGACATAATACCAGTCAACACAAGGGACTACTCACCCAGGAGGAGGGTGGGAGATATAATACCAATCAACACAAGGGACTACTCACTCAGGAGGACGGTAGGATATAATACCAGTCAACACAAGAGACTACTCACCCAGGAGGACGGTGGGAGACATAATACCAGTCAACACAAGGGACTACTCACCTAGGAGGAGAGTGGGAGACATAATACTTGTCAACACAAGGGACTACTTACCCAGGAGGAGGGTGGGAGATATAATACCAGTCAACACAAGGGACTACTCACCCAGGAGGAGGGTGGGAGATATAATACCAGTCAACACAAGGGCCTACTCACCCAGGAGGAGGGTGGGAGACAATACCAGTCAACACAGGGACTACTCACCTAGGAGGACGGTGGGAGATATAATACCAGTCAACACTAGGGACCACTGACCAGGAAGACAGTGGCCGACATAATACCAGTCAACACAAGTGACTACTGACCAGGAAGACAGTGGCAGATATAATCCCAGTCAACACAAGGGACTACTGACCCAGGAAGACAGTCTGAGATATAATACCAGTCTAACACAAGGGACTACTGACCCAGGAAGACAGTCTGAGATATAATAGCAGTCAACACAAGAGTCTACTGACCTAGGAAGACAATGACAGATATAATACCAGTCTAACACGAGATTCTACTGACCCAGGAAGACGTAATACCAGTCAATACAAGAGACTACTGACCCAGGAGGACAGTGGGAGTTATAATACCAATCAACACAAGGGACTACTCACTCAGGAGGACGGTGGGAGATATAATACCAGTCAACACAAGAGACTACTCACCCAGGAGGACGGTGGGAGATATAATACCACTCAACACAAGGGACTACTCACTCAGGAGGACGGTGGGAGATATAATACCAGTCAACACAAGGGACTACTCACCTAGGAGGAGGGTGGGAGACATAATACCAGTCAACACAAGGGACTACTCCCCCAGGAGGAGGGTGGGAGATATAATACCAGTCAACACAGGGACTACTCACCTAGGAGGACGGTGGGAGATATAATACCAGTCAACACAAGGGACTACTCACCCAGGAGGACGGTGGGAGACATAATACCAGTCAACACAAGAGACTACTCACCCAGGAGGAGGGTGGGAGATATAATACCAGTCAACACAAGGGACTACTCACCCAGGAGGAGGGTGGGAGATATAATACCAGTCAACACAAGGGACTACTCACCCAGGAGGAGGGTGGGAGACATAATACCAGTCAACACAAGGGACTACTCACCTAGGAGGACGGTGGGATATATAATACCAGTCAATACAAGGGACTACTCACCCAGGAGGGTGGTAGATATAATACCAGTCAACACAAGGGACTACTCACCCAGGAGGAGGGTGGGAGATATAATACCAGTCAACACAAGGGACTACTCACCCAGGAGGATAGTGGGAGATATAATATCAGTCAACACAAGGGACTACTCACCCAGGAGGAGGGTGGGAGACATAATACCAGACAACACAAGGGACTACTCACCTAGGAGGACGGTGGGACTTATAATACCAGTAAATACAAGGGGCTACTCACCCAGGAAGGCATTGGGAGATATAATACCAGTCAACACAAGGGACTACTCACCTAGGAGGACGGCGGGAGATATAATACCAGTCAACACAAGGGACTACTCACCCAGGAGGAGGGTGGGAGACATAATACCAGTCAACATAAGGGACTACTCACCCAGGAAGAGGTTGGGAGATATAATACCAGTCAACACAAGGGACTACTCACCCAGGAGGAGGGTGGGAGATATAATACCAGTCAACACAAGGCCTACTCACCTAGGAGGACGGTGGGAGTTATAATACCAGTCAACACAAGGGACTACTCACCCAGGAGCACGGTGGGAGACATAATACCAGTCAACACAAGGGACTACTCACCCAGGAGGAGGGTTGGAGATATAATACCAGTCAACACAAGGGACTACTCACCCAGGAGGAGGGTGGGAGACATAATACCAGTCAACACAAGGGACTACTCACCTAGGAGGAGGGTGGGAGATATAATACCAGTCAATACAAGGGACTACTCACCCAGGAAGGCGGTGGGATATAATACCAGTCAACACAAGGGACTACTCACCTAGGAGGACGGTGGGAGATATAATACCAGTCAACACAAGGGACCACTCACCCAGGAGGAGGGTGGGAGATATAATACCAGTCAACACAAGGGACCACTCACCCAGGAGGACGGTGGGAGACATAATACCAGTCAACACAAGGGAATACTCACCTAGGAGGACGGTGGGAGATATAATACCAGTCTAACGCAAGGGACTACTGACCCAGGAAGACAGTCTGAGATATAATACCAGTCTAACACAAGGGACTACTGACCCAGGAAGACAGTCTGAGATATAATACCAGTCTAACACAAGGGACTACTGACCCAGGAAGACAGTCTGATATATAATACCAGTCTAACACAAGGGACTACTGACCCAAGAAGACAGTCTGAGAAATAATACCAGTCTAACACAAGGGGCTACTGACCCAGGAAGACAGTCTGAGATATAATAGCAGTCAACACAAGAGTCTACTGACCCAGGAAGACAATGACAGATATAATACAAGTCAAACACGAGATTCTACTGACACAGGAAGACGTAATACCAGTCAATACAAGAGACTACTGACCCAGGAGGACGGTGGGAGTTATAATACCAATCAACACAAGGGACTACTCACTCAGGAGGACGGTGGGAGATATAATACCAGTCAACACAAGAGACTACTCACCCAGGAGGACGGTGGGAGACATAATACCAGTCAACACAAGAGACTACTCACCCAGGAGGACGGTGGGAGATATAATACCACTCAACACAAGGGAATACTCACCCAGGAGGACGGTGGGAGATATAATACCACTCAACACAAGGGAATACTCACTCAGGAGGACGGTGTGAGATATAATACCAATCAACACAAGGGAATACTTACCCAGGAGGACGGTGGGAGACATAATACCAGTCAACACAAGGGACTACTCACCTAAGAGGAGGGTGGGAGACATAATACTAGTCAACACAAGGGACTACTCACCCAGGAGGAGGGTGGGAGATATAGTACCAGTCAACACAAGGGACCCTTCACCCAGGAGGAGGGTGGGAGATATAATACCAGTCAACACAAGGGACTACTCACCCAGGAGGAGGGTGGGAGACATAATACCAGTCAACACAAGGGACTACTCACCCAGGAGGAGGGTGGGAGATATAATACCAGTCAACACAAGGGACTACTCACCCAGGAGGAGGGTGGGAGACATAATACCAGTCAACACAAGGGACTACTCACCTAGGAGGACGGTGGGAGATATAATACCAGTCAATACAAGGGACTACTCACCCAGGAGGGTGGGAGATATAATACCAGTCAACACAAGGGACTACTCACCCAGGAGGAGGGTGGGAGATATAATACCAGTCAACACAAGGGACTACTCACCCAGGAGGATAGTGGGAGATATAATATCAGTCAACACAAGGGACTACTCACCCAGGAGGAGGGTGGGAGACATAATACCAGTCAACACAAGGGACTACTCACCTAGGAGGACGGTGGGACTTATAATACCAGTAAATACAAGGGGCTACTCACCCAGGAAGGCGGTGGGAGATATAATACCAGTCAACACAAGGGACTACTCACCTAGGAGGACGGCGGGAGATATAATACCAGTCAACACAAGGGACTACTCACCCAGGAGGAGGGTTGGAGATATAATACCAGTCAACACAAGGGACTACTCACCCAGGAGGAGGGTGGGAGATATAATACCAGTCAACACAAGGGACTACTCACCCAGGAGGAGGGTGGGAGACATAATACCAGTCAACACAAGGGACTACTCACCTAGGAGGAGGGTGGGAGATATAATACCAGTCAATACAAGGGACTACTCACCTAGGAAGGCGGTGGGATATAATACCAGTCAACACAAGGGACTACTCACCTAGGAGGACGGTGGGAGATATAATACCAGTCAACACAAGGGACCACTCACCCAGGAGGAGGGTGGGAGATATAATACCAGTCAACACAAGGGACCACTCACCCAGGAGGACGGTGGGAGACATAATACCAGTCAACACAAGGGAATACTCACCTAGGAGGACGGTGGGAGATATAATACCAGTCAACACAAGGGACTACTCACCTAGGAGGACGGTGGGAGATATAATACCAGTCAACACAAGGGACTACTCACCTAGGAGGACGGTGGGAAATACAATACCAGTCAACACAAGGGACCACTGACCAGGAAGACAGTGGCCGACATAATACCAGTCAGCACAAGGGACTACTGACCTGGAAGGCAGTGGCAGATATAATCCCAGTCAACACAAGGGACTACTGACCCAGGAAGACAGTCTGAGATATAATACCAGTCTAACGCAAGGGACTACTGACCCAGGAAGACAGTCTGAGATATAATACCAGTCTAACACAAGGGACTACTGACCCAGGAAGACAGTCTGAGATATAATACCAGTCTAACACAAGGGACTACTGACCCAGGAAGACAGTCTGATATATAATACCAGTCTAACACAAGGGACTACTGACCCAAGAAGACAGTCTGAGAAATAATACCAGTCTAACACAAGGGGCTACTGACCCAGGAAGACAGTCTGAGATATAATAGCAGTCAACACAAGAGTCTACTGACCCAGGAAGACAATGACAGATATAATACCAGTCAAACACGAGATTCTACTGACCCAGGAAGACGTAATACCAGTCAATACAAGAGACTACTGACCCAGGAGGACGGTGGGAGTTATAATACCAATCAACACAAGGGACTACTCACTCAGGAGGACGGTGGGAGATATAATACCAGTCAACACAAGAGACTACTCACCCAGGAGGACGGTGCGAGACATAATACCAGTCAACACAAGAGACTACTCACCCAGGAGGACGGTGGGAGATATAATACCACTCAACACAAGGGACTACTCACCCAGGAGGACGGTGGGAGATATAATACCACTCAACACAAGGGAATACTCACTCAGGAGGACGGTGGGAGATATAATACCAATCAACTCAAGGGAATACTCACCCAGGAGGACGGTGGGAGACATAATACCAGTCAACACAAGGGACTACTCACCTAAGAGGAGGGTGGGAGACATAATACTAGTCAACACAAGGGACTACTCACCCAGGAGGAGGGTGGGAGATATAATACCAGTCAACACAAGGGACTCTTCACCCAGGAGGAGGGTGGGAGATATAATACCAGTCAACACAAGGGACTACTCACCCAGGAGGAGGGTGGGAGACATAATACCAGTCAACACAAGGGACTACTCACCCACGAGGAGGATGGAAGACATAATACCAGTCAATACAAGGGACTACTCACCCAGGAAGGCGGTGGGAGATATAATACCAGTCAACACAAGGGACTACTCACCTAGGAGGACGGTGGGATATATAATACCAGTCAACACAAGGGACTACTCACCAAGGAGGAGGGTGGGAGATATAATACCAGTCAACACAAGGGACCACTCACCCAGGAGGACGGTGGGAGACATAATACCAGTCAACACAAGGGACTACTCACCTAGGAGGACGGTGTGAGATATAATACCAGTCAACACAAGGGACTACTCACCTAGGAGGACAGTGGGAGATATAATACCAGTCAACACAAGGGACTACTGACCAGGAAGACAGTCTGAGATATAATACCAGTCTAACACAAGGGACTACTGACCCAGGAAGACAGTCTGAGATATAATACCAGTCTAACACAAGGGACTACTGACCCAGGAAGACAGGCTGAGATATAATACCAGTCTAACACAAGGGACTACTGACCCAGGAAGACAGTCTGAGATATAATACCAGTCTAACACAAGGGACTACTGACCCAGGAAGACAGGCTGAGATATAATACCAGTCTAACACAAGGGACTACCGACCCAGGAAGACAGTCTGAGATATAATACCAGTCTAACACAAGGGACTACTGACCCAGGAAGACAGTCTGAGATACAATACCAGTCTAACGCAAGGGACTACTGACCCAGGAAGACAGGCTGAGATATAATACCAGTCTAACACAAGGGACTACTGACCCAGGAAGACAGTCTGAGATATAATAAAATCAACACAAGAGTCTACTGACCCAGGAAGAAAATCACAGATATAATACCAGTCAAACACGAGATTCTACTGACCCAGGAAGACGTAATACCAGTCAATACAAGGGACTACTGACCCAGGAGGACAGTGGGAGTTATAATACCAATCAACACAAGGGACTACTCACTCAGGATGACGGTGGGAGATATAATACCAGTCAACACAAGAGACTACTCACCCAGGAGGAAGGTGGGATATAATACCAGTCAACACAAGAGACTACTCACTCAGGATGACGGTGGGAGATATAATACCAATCAACACAAGGGACTACTTACTCAGGAGGACGGTGGGATATAATACCAGTCAACACAAGAGACTACTCACCCAGGAGGACGGTGGGAGACATAATACCAGTCAACACAAGGGACTACTCACCTAGGAGGAGGGTGGGAGACATAATACTAGTCAACACAAGGGACTACTCACCCAGGAGGAGGGTGGGAGATATAATACCAGTCAACACATGGGCCTACTCACCCAGGAGGAGGGTGGGAGACATAATACCAGTCAACACAGGGACTTCTCACCTAGGAGGACGGTGGGAGATATAATACCAGTCAACACAAGGGACTACTCACCCAGGAGGACGGTGGGAGACATAATACCAGTCAACACAAGGGACTACTCACCCAGGAGGAGGGTGAGAGATATAATACCAGTCAACACAAGCAACTACTCACCCAGGAGGAGGGTGGGAGATATAATACCAGTCAACACAAGGGACTACTCACCCAGGAGGACGGTGGGAGACATAATACCAGTCAACACAAGGGACTACTCACCTAGGAGGAGGGTGGGAGATATAATACCAGTCAACACAAGGGACTACTCACCCAGGAGGAGGGTGGGAGATATAATACCAGTCAATACAAGGGACTACTCACCCAGGAAGGCGGTGGGAGATATAATACCAGTCAACACAAGGGACTACTCACATAGGAGGACGGTGGGAGATATAATACCAGTCAACACAAGGGACTACTCACCCAGGAGGAGGGTGGGAGATATAATACCAGTCAACACAAGGGACCACTCACCCAGGAGGACGGTGGGATACATAATACCAGTCAACACAAGGGACTACTCACCTAGGAGGACGGTGGGAGATATAATACCAGTCAACACAAGGGACTACTCACCTAGGAGGACGGTGGGAGATATAATACCAGTCAACACAAGGGACTACTCACCTAGGAGGACGGTGGGAGATATAATACCAGTCAACACAAGGGACTACTCACCCAGGAGGACGGTGGGAGATATAATACCAGTCGACACAAGGGACTACTCACCTAAGAGGACGGTGGGAGATATATTACCAGTCAACACAAGGGACTACTCACCCAGGAGGACGGTGGGAGAGATAATACCAGTCAACACAAGGGACTACTCACCTAGGAGGACGGTGGGAGATATAATACCAGTCAACACAATGGACTACTCACCCAGGAAGGCGGTGGGAGACATAATACTAGTCAACACAAGGGACTATTTACCCAGGAAGGCGGTGGGAGATATAATACCAGTCCTCTTGGCCACGACAATAGCTATCCCAGACTCCAGGTAAGGTACGGTGAAGTCAACCACACTCTCCCTCTCAGAGTTAATTTTGAAACTACTCAGTGCCATGTCTGCTCTGTGGTTCATCAGTGCTGCCACCAGTCCGTTCCACTTGTGTCCCTATAGTGGGTATGCGTGCCCAATGGGCAAATTATGCGTTAGAGAGATTATGCATGTTATAGGGCATATCTGACATGTAAATCTAACATGCAGAGTGACATTATCTAGAAATTTCTAAGAATTCTATGTACTGCTGTCCCTGATTTCTATACTAGAGTGAGGAGATGCAAGATGGAGCAGTTCACCTCAACACTGACACAGTGGGGTATTATACTGCCAGGTGGTATGTGTTAGTGACTGAAGCAACACTGCTGCGTACACCACCTGCACTTACACACACACACACACACACACACACACACACACACACACACGCACACACATACACACACATACATACATATAAGATCTAAGTTATATGTGACACAGTTCTCTCTCAAGGCAAACAGAATCTTAACTCACTGTAACAGAATCTAATTCTAATGCCATAACATCTAATCCTAATACAGTGGAATCTTATTCAAATGCCATATAATCTGAGCTTTGTAGATGAATGGTTCAGAGAACCAATCTGAGCTTAGAACATTAGAATCTGTCACACAATATAATAATTTAATATAACTTAGATTTAGCAAAATCTAGACTAAAATAGTAGTATTAGAAAAATAATGAAAGGCAAAGAAAATTCTAGACAAATAGCAAATAGGAACAGTTTAATAACAAATAAGGACAGTTTAATAGCAAATAGGGGCAGTTTAATAGCAAATAGGGGCAGTTTAATAGCAAATAGGGGCAGTTTAATAGCAAATAGGGACAGTTTAATAGCAAATAGGGGCAGTTTAATAGCAAATAGGGGCAGTTTAATAGCAAATAGGGGCAGTTTAATAGCAAATAGGGGCAGTTTAATAGCAAATAGGGGCAGTTTAATAGCAAATAGGGACAGTTTAATAGCAAATAGGGACAGTTTAATAGCAAATAGGGGCAGTTTAATAGCAAATAGGCTCAGTTTAATAGCAAATAGGGGCAGTTTAATAGCAAATAGGGGCAGTTTAAGAGCAAATAGGGGCAGTTTAATAGCAAATAGACTCAGTTTAATAGCAAATAGGGGCAGTTTAATAGCAAATAGGGGCAGTTTAATAGCAAATAGGCTCACTTTAATAGCAAATAGGAGCAGTTTAATAGGAAATGGGGGCGGTTTAATAGCAAATAGGGGCAGTTTAATAGCAAATAGGGACAGTTTAATAGCAAATAGGGGCGGTTTAATAGCAAATAGGCTCAGTTTAATAGCAAATAGGGGCAGTTTAATAGCAAATAGGCTCAGTTTAATAGCAAATAGGGGCAGTTTAATAGCAAATAGGGGCAGTTTAATAGCAAATAGGGGCAGTTTAATAGCAAATAGGCTGAGTTTAATAGCAAATAGGGGCAGTTTAATAGCAAATAGGGGCAGTTTAATAGCAAATAGGGGCAGTTTAATAGCAAATAGGCTCACTTTAATAGCAAATAGGGGCAGTTTAATAGCAAATAGGGGCAGTTTAATAGCAAATAGGGACAGCTTAATAACAAATAGGAGCAGTTTAGCAAATAGGGGCAGTTTAATAGCGAATAGGGGCAGTATAATAGCAAATAAGAGCAGTTTAATAGCAAATAGGGACAATTTAATAGCAAATAGGGGCAGTTTAATAGCAAATAGGCTCAGTTTAATAGCAAATAGGGGCAGTTTAATAGCAAATAGGGACAGTTTAATAGCAAATAGGGGCAGTTTAATAGCAAATAGGGGCAGTTTAATAGCAAATAGGGACAGCTTAATAGCAAATAGGAGCAGTTTAGCAAATAGAGGCAGTTTAATAGCAAATAGGGGCAGTATAATAGCAAATAAGAGCAGTTTAATAGCAAATAGGGACAATTTAATAGCAAATAAGGGCAGTTTAATAGCAAATAGGAACAGTTTAATAGCAAATAGGGGCAGTTTAATAGCAAATAGGGACAGTTTAATAGCAAATAGGGACAGTTTAATAGCAAATAGGAACAGTTTAATAGCAAATAGGGACAGTTTAATAGCAAATAGGGGCAGTTTAATAGCAAATAGAGATAATTTAATAGCAAACAGGAAAAGTTTAATGAAAAATAGGGACAGTTTAATAGCAAATAGGGACAGTTTAATAGAAAATAGGGGCAGTTTAATAGCAAATAGGGGCAGTTTAATAGCAAATAGGAACAGTTTAATAGCAATAGGGGTAGTTTAATAGCAAATAGGGGCAGTTTAATAGCAAATAGGGACAGTTTAATAGCAAATAGGGGCAGTTTAATAGCAAATGGGAACAGTTTAATAGCAAACAGGGACAGTTTAATAGCAAATAGGGGCAGTTTAATAGCAAAAAGGGAGTTTAATAGCAAATAGGGGCAGTTTAATACCAAATAGGAACAGTTTAATAGCAAATAGGAACAGTTTAATAGCAAATAGGGACAGTTTAATAGCAAATAGGGGCAGTTTAATAGCAAATAGGGACAGTTTAATAGCAAATAGGAACAGTTTAATAGCAAATAGGGACAGTTTAATAGCAAATAGGGACAGCTTAATAGCAAATTGGGGCAGTTTAATAGCAAATAGGGACTGTTTACTAGCAAATAGGAACAGTTTAATAGGAAATAGGGGCAGTTTAATAGGAAATAGGGGCAGTTTAATAGCAAATAGGGACAGTTTAATAGCAAATAGGGGCAGTTTAATAGCAAATAGGGACAGTTTAATAGCAAATAGGAACAGTTTAATAGCAAATAGGGACAGTTTAATAGCAAATAGGGACAGCTTAATAGCAAATTGGGGCAGTTTAATAGCAAATAGGGACTGTTTACTAGCAAATAGGAACAGTTTAATAGGAAATAGGGGCAGTTTAATAGCAAATAGGGGCAGTTTAATAGCAAATAGGGACAGTTTAATAGCAAATAGGGACAGTTTAATAGCAAATAGGAACAGTTTAATAGCAAATAGGAACAGTTTAATAACAAATAGGGACAGTTTAATAGCAAATAGGCTCAGTTTAATCGCAAATAGAGGCAGTTTAATAGCAAATAGGAACAGTTTAATAGGAAATAGGGGCAGTATAATAGGAAATAGGGGCAGTTTAATAGCAAATAGAGGCAGTTTAATAGCAAATAGGGACAGTTTAATAGCAAATAGGAGCAGTTTAATAGCAAATAGGAACAGTTTAATAACAAATAGGGACAGTTTAATAGCAAATAGGGACAGTTTAATAGCAAATTGGGGCAGTTTAATAGCAAATAGGGGCAGTTTAATAGCAAATAGGAACAGTTTAATAGCAAATAGGAACAGTTTAATAGCAAATAGGAACAGTTAAATAGCAAATAGGGGCAGTTTAATAGCAAATTGGGGCAGTTTAATAGCAAATAGGGGCAGTTTAATAGCAAATAGGGACAGTTTAATAGCAAATAGGAACAGTTTAATAGCAAATAGGAAAAGTTTAATAGCAAATAGGGACAGTTTAATAGCAAATAGGAACAGTTAAATAGCAAATAGGGGCAGTTTAATAGCAAATTGGGGCAGTTTAATAGCAAATAGGGACAGTTTAATAGCAAATAGGAACAGTTTAATAGCAAATAGGGACAGTTTAATAGCAAATAGGAACAGTTAAATAGCAAATAGGGGCAGTTTAATAGCAAATTGGGGCAGTTTAATAGCAAATAGGGGAAGTTTAATAGCAAACAGGAACAGTTTAATAGCAAATAGGGGCAGTTTAATAGCAAATAGGGACAGTTTAATAGCAAATAGGAACAGTTAAATAGCAAATAGGGGCAGTTTAATAGCAAATTGGGGCAGTTTAATATCAAATAGGGGCAGTTTAATAGCAAATAGGGACAGTTTAATAGCAAATAGGGACAGTTTAATAGCAAATAGGAACACTTTAATAGCAAATAGGGACAGTTTAATAGCAAATAGGGACAGTTTAATAGCAAATAGGGGCAGTTTAATAGCAAATAGGGAGTTTAATAGCAAATAGGGGCAGTTTAATAGCAAATAGGGACAGTTTAATAGCAAATAGGAACAGTTTAGTAGCAAATAGGAACAGTTTAATAGCAAATAGGAACATTTTAATAGCAAATAGGGACAGTTTAATAGCAAATAGGGACAGTTTAATAGCAAATAGGGACAGTTTAATAGGAAATAGGGACAGTTTAATAGCAAATAGGAACAGTTTAATAGCAAATAGGGACAGTTTAGTAGTAAATAGGGACAGTTTAATAGCAAATAGGGGCAGTTTAATAGCAAATAGGAACAGTGTAATAGCAAATAGGGACAGTTTAATAGCAAATAGGAACAGTTTAATAGCAAATAGGGGCAGTTTAATAGCAAATAGGAACAGTTTAATAGCAAATAGGGGCAGTTTAATAGCAAATAGGAACAGTTTAATAGCAAATAGGGAGAGTTTAGTAGTAAATAGGGGCAGTTTAATAGCAAATAGGAACAGTTTAATAGCAAATAGGGACAGTTTAATAGCAAATAGAGGCAGTTTAATAGCAAATAGGGACAGTTTAATAGCAAATAGGGACAGTTTAATAGCAAATAGGGACAGTTTAATAGCAAATAGGAACATTTTAATAGCAAATAGGGACAGTTTAATAGCAAATAGGAAGTTTAATAGCAAATAGGGACAGTTTAATAGCAAATAGGGAGTTTAATAGCAAATAGGGGCAGTTTAATAGCAGTAGAAAGTTAAAGAACTAACAGAAGGAAGACGCAACACGCACTAATAATAATAATAATAATAATAATAATAATAATAATAATAATAATAATAATAATAATAATAATAATAATAATAATAATTAGTTGACCATGCATATTTACTTACACTCTCCGTTTTCTGTCATGGCAGAGAGAGAGAGAGAGAGAGAGAGAGAGATAGTGAGAATTAGAGATATCTTTATATTACACATACGGGGAAGCGCTAAACAAGTAAGGGGGAGGGTCATACACGTTGATTAAGATATATTAACATTTGTTTAAGATCTAATTATTGAAAAAAATATCAAAGTTATATATTTTATGGTGACATATTTTAGCTGGTGAAGTTTGAAGTCTATCTACTACACGAGGGTTGGGTTGTTGAGGTCAGGACAGGTCACTAGAGCTTACTAGAGGTCAATATACCTGGAATATATCTGGAGAATGTTATGGGGGTCAACGCCCCCCCCCCGGCCCGGTCCGTGACCAGGCCCCGTAGTGAATCAGAACCTGATCAACCAGGCTGTTACTGCCAGTTCGTCTGGTACTGACTTTAAGTCTGTCCAGTTCCCTATTGAAGACAGCCAGGAGTCTTGAAGACAGCCAGGGGTTTTGAAGACAGCCAGGAGTCTTGAAGACAGCCAGGGGTTTTGAAGACAGCCAGGAGTCTTGAAGACAGCCAGGGGTTTTGAAGACAGCCAGGGGTTTTGAAGACAGCCAGGAGTCTTGAAGACAGCCAGGGGTTTTGAAGACAGCCAGGAGTCTTGAAGACAGCCAGGGGTTTTGAAGACAGCCAGGGGCTTTGAAGACAGCCAGGGGTTTTGAAGACAGCCAGGAGTCTTGAAGACAGCCAGGGGTTTTGAAGACAGCCAGGGGTTTTGAAGACAGCCAGGGGTTTTGAAGACAGCCAGGAGTCTTGAAGACAGCCAGGAGTCTTGAAGAGAGCCAGGGGCTTTGAAGACAGCCAGGGGCTTTGAAGACAGCCAGGGGTTTTGAAGACAGCCAGGAATCTTCAAGATATCCAGGGGTTTTGAAGACAGCCAGGAGTCTTGAAGACAGCCAGGGGTTTTGAAGACAGCCAGGAGTCTTGAAGACAGCCAGGAGTCTTGAAGACAGCCAGGGGCTTTGAAGACAGCCAGGGGCTTTGAAGACAGCCAGGGGTTTTGAAGACAGCCTGGAGTCTTGAAGACAGCCAGGAGTCTTGAAGACAGCCAGGGGTTTTGAAGACAGCCAGGGGTTTTGAAGACAGCCAGAGGTTTTGAAGACAGCCAGGAGTCTTGAAGACAGCCAGGAGTTTTGAAGACAGCCAGGAGCCTTGAAGACAGCCAGGAGTCTTGAAGACAGCCAGGAGTCTTGAAGATAGTCAGGGGTCTTGAAGAAAGCCAGGGGGTTTGAAACAGCCAGGGGTCTTGAAGACAGCCAGGGGTCTTGAAGGCAGCCAGGAGTCTTGAAGACAGCCAGGAGTCTTGAAGATAGCCATGAGTATTGAAGACAGCCAGGAATCCTGAAGATAGCCAGGGGTCTTGAAGACAGCCAGGAGTCTTGAAGATAGCCAAGGGTCTTGAAGACAGCCAGGAGTCTTAAAGACAGCTAGGAGTCTTGAAGATAGCCAGGGGTCTTGAAGACAGCCAGGGGTTTTGAAGACAGCCAGGGGTTTTGAAGACAGCCGGGAGTCTTGAGGACAGCCAGGAGTCTTGAAGACAGCCAGGGGTTTTGAAGACAGCCAGGGGTTTTGAAGACAGCCAGGGATTTTGAAGACAGCCAGAAGTCTTGAAGACAGCCAGGAGTCTTGAGCATAGCCAGGGGTTTTGAAGACAGCCAGGGGTTTTGAAGACAGCCAGGGATTTTGAAGACAGCCAGAAGTCTTGAAGACAGCCAGGAGTCTTGAGCATAGCCAGGGGTTTTGAAGACAGCCAGGGGTTTTGAAGACAGCCAGGGGTTTTGAAGATAGCCAGGGGTTTTGAAGACAGCCAGGAGTCTTGAAGACAGCCAGGAGTCTTGAAGACAGTCAGAGGTTGTGAGGACAGCCAGGGGTTTTGAAGACAGCCAGGGGTTTTGAAGACAGCCAGGGGTTTTGAAGACAGCCAGGAGTCTTGAAGACAGCCAGGAGTCTTGAAGACACTCAGAGGTTGTGAGGACAGCCAGGGGTTTTGAAGACAGCCAGGGGTTTTGAAGACAGCCAGGAGTCTTGAAGACAGCCAGGAGTCTTGAGGACAGCCAGGAGTCTTGAAGACAGTCAGAGGTTGTGAGGACAGCCAGGGGTTTTGAAGACAGCCAGGGGTTTTGAAGACAGCCAGGAGTCTTGAAGACAGCCAGGAGTCTTGAAGACAGCCAGGAGTCTTGAAGACAGCCAGGGGTTTTGAAGACAGCCAGGGGTTTTAAAGACAGCCAGGAGTCTTCAAGACAGCCAGGAGTCTTGAAGATAGCCAGGGGTCTTGAAGACAGCCAGGGATTTTCAAGACAGCCAGGAGTCTTGAAGACAGCCAGGGGTCTTGAAGGCAGCCAGGGGTATTGAAGACAGCCAGGAGTCTTCAAGATAGCCATGAGTCTTGAGGACAGCCAGGAGTCTTGAAGATAGCCAGGGGTCTTGAAGACAGCCCGGAGACTTGATGATAGCCAGGGGTCTTGAAGACAGCCAGGAGTCTTGAAGACAGCCAGAAGTCTTGAAGACAGCCCGGAGACTTGATGATAGCCAGGGGTCTTGAAGACAGCCAGGAGTCTTGAAGACAGCCAGGAGTCTTGAAGATAGCCAGGGGTCTTGAAGACAGCCAGGAATTTTGAAGACAGCCAGGGGTTTTGAAGACAGCCAGGAGTCTTGAGGACAGCCAGGAGTCTTGAAGATAGCCAGGGGTTTTGAAGACAGCCAGGGGGTTTGAAGACAGCCAGGAGTCTTGAAGACAGCCAGGGGTTTTGAAGACAGCCAGGGGTTTTGAAGACAGCCAGGGGTTTTGAAGACAGCCAGGGGTTTTGAAGACAGCCAGGAGTCTTGAAGACAGCCAGGAGTCTTGAAGACAGCCAGGAGTCTTGAAGACAGCCAGGAGTCTTGAAGATAGCCAGGGGTCTTGAAGACAGCCAGGGGTTTTGAAGACAGCTAGTAGTCTTAAAGACAGCCAGGGGTCTTGAAGGCAGCCAGGAGTCTTGAAGATAGCCATGAGTCTTGAAGACAGCCAGGACTCTTGAAGACAGCCAGGGGTCTTGAAGACAGCCAGGAGTCTTCAAGACAGCCAGGAGTCTTGAAGATAGCCAGGGGTCTTGAAGACAGCCAGGGGTTTTGAAGACAGCCAGGGGTTTTGAAGACAGCCAGCAGTCTTGAAGACAGCCAATAGTCTTGAAGATAGCCAGGGGTCTTGAAGACAGCCAGGGGTCTTGAAGACACCCAGGGGTCTTGAAGACAGCCAGGAGTCTTGAAGACAGCCAGGAGTCTTGAAGATCGCCATGAGTCTTGAAGACAGCCAGGAGTCTTGAAGACAGCCAGGGGTCTTGAAGACAGCCAGGACTCTTGAAGACAGCCAGGAGTCTTGAAGACAGCCAGGAGTCTTGAAGATAGCCAGGGGTCTTAAAGACAACCAAGGTACTGAAGATAGCCAGCGGTCTTGAAGACAGCCAGGGGTCTTGAAGACAGCCAGGGGTCTTGAAGATAGCCAGGGGTCTTGAAGATAGCCAGGGGTCTTGAAGACAACCAAGACACTGAAGACAGCCAGGGGTGTTGAAGACAATCAGGGGTCTTGAAGACAGCCAGGGGTCTTGAAGATAGCCAGGGGTCTTGAAGATAGCCAGGGGTCTTGAAGACAACCAAGACACTGAAGACAGCCAGGGGTCTTGAAGACAACTAAGGCACTAAAGACAGCCAGGGGTTTTGAAGACAACCAGGGGTCTTAATGACAGCCAGTAGATTATTGGTAATTCCCCTTATGTATGCTGGGAGGCAGTTGAACAGTTTTGGACCCCTGACACTGTATTGTCTCTTATCGTACTATGGCGCCCCTGCTTTTCATTGGGGGAATGTTGCATGTCCTTCCAAGTCTTCTGCTTTCTTAGGGAGTGATTTTCGTGTGCAAATTTGGTACTAATACCTCTAGGACTTTCCACATGTATATTATTTATCATTCTCGCCTGCCTTCCAAGAAGTACAAGTTCTCTGTACATTCTCCAGGTCGGCGATTTCGCCTGCCTTGACGGGCGTCGTTAGAAGAGAACAAGCGATTTGAAGACAATCATCATGGGCTTGGCGTCCCTAGTTTAAAAGGTTTTCATTATCCATCCTATCATTTTCCTACCAGATGTGTTGGATACATTGTTGTGATCTTTGGAAGTGAGATTTTCTGACATTATCACTCCCAGGTCCTTCACATTAGTTTTTCTCTCTATTATGTGATTGGAATTTGTTTTATACTCCGATACGGAGTTTTCCATAGCAGAGTAATTGAAATTTGTCTGCAATGAATTTCATATATGTATTTTGAGGTATATTTAAAGACTTGGTTAATGTCCGCTTGGAGACTTACGGTGTCCTCGATGGATGACACTGTCATGCAAATTCTGGTATCATCAGAAAGGAGGACACGGTGCTGTGACTTACATCTCTGTCTATGTCAGATATGAGGATGAGGAACCGGATGAGAGCGAGTATTGTGCCTTGTGGAACACTGGGAGCCAGTACTGTACCTTGTGGAACACTGGGAGCCAGTACTGTACCTTGTGGAACACTGGGAGCCAGTACTGTACCTTATGGAACACTGGAAGCTAGTACTGTACCTTGTGGAACATTGGGAGACTACCGTACCTTATGGAACACTGGGAGCCAGTACTGTGCCTTGTGGAACATTGGGAGACTACCGTACCTTATGGAACACTGGGAGCCAGTACTGTGCCTTGTGGAACACTGGGAGCCAGTACCGTACCTTGTGGAACACTGGGAGCCAGTAATGTGCCTTGTGGAACACTGGGAGCCAGTACCGTACCTTGTGGAACACTGGGAGCTAGTACTGTACCTTGTGGAACACTGGGAGCCAGTACCGTACCTTATGGAACACTGGGAGCCAGTACTGTACCTTGTGGAACACTGGGAGCCAGTACTGTACCTTGTGGAACACTGGGAGCCAGTACCGTACCTTGTGGAACACTGGGAGCCAGTACTGTACCTTGTGGAACACTGGGAGCCAGTACCGTACCTTGTGGAGCACTGGGAGCCAGTACTGTACCTTGTGGAACACTGGGAGACAGTACCGTACCTTATGGAACACTGCGAGCCAGTACTGTGCCTTGTGGAACACTGGGAGCCAGTACCGTACCTTGTGGAACACTGGGAGCCAGTACTGTACCTTGTGGAACACTGGGAGACAGTACCGTACCTTATGGAACACTGGGAGCCAGTACTGTGCCTTGTGGAACACTGGGAGCCAGTACCGTACCTTGTGGAACACTGGGAGCTAGTACTGTACCTTGAGGAACACTGGGAGCCAGTACCGTTCCTTGTGGAACACTGGGAGCCAGTACTGTGCCTTGTGGAACATTGGAAGCCCGTACTGTACCTTATGGAAGACTGGGAACCAGTACTGTACCTTGTGGACCACTAGGAGCCAGTACTGTACCTTGTGGAATACTGGGAGCCAGTGCTGTACCTTGTGGAACACTGGGAGCCACTACTGTACCTTGTGGAACACTGGGAGTCAGTACTGTACCTTGTGGAACACTGGGAACCAGTACTGTACCTTGGGGAACACTGGGAGCCAGTGCTGTACCTTGTGGAACACTGGGAGCCACTACTGTACCTTCTGGAACACTGGGAGTCAGTACCGTACCTTGTGGAGCACTGGGAACCAGAACTGTACCTTGGGGAACACTGGAAGCCCGTACTGTACCTTGTGGAACGTTAGGAGCCAGCACTGTAGCTTGTGGAACACTGGGAGCCAGTACTGTACCTTGTGGAACACTGGAAGCCAGTACTGTACCTTGTGGAACGTTAGGAGCCAGCACCGTACCTTGTGGAACACTGGGAGCCAGTACTGTACCTTGTGGAACACTGAAAGCCAGTACTGTACCTTGTGGAGCACTGGGGGCCAGTACTGTACCTTGGGGAACACTGGAAGCCAGTACTGTACCTTGGGGAACACTGGGAGCCAGTACTGTGCCTTGTGTAACACTGGGAGCCAGTACTATACCTTGTGGAACAATGGGAGCCAGTATTGTACCTTGTGGAACACTGGAAGCCAGTACTGTACCTTATGAAACACTGGGAGCCAGTACTGTACCTTGTGGAACACTGGGAGCCAGTACTGTACCTTGAGGAACACTGGAAGCCCGTACTGTACCTCGTGGAACACTGGGAGCCAGTACTGTACCTTGTGGAGCACTGGGAGCCAGCACTGTACCTTGTGGAACACTGGGAACCAGTACTGTACCTTGTGGAACACTGGGAGCCAGTACTGTACCTTTTGGAACACTGGGAGCCAGTACTGTACCTTGTGGAACACTGGGAGCCAGTACTGTACCTTGTGGAACACTGGGAGCCAGTACTGTACCTTGTGGAACACTGGGAGCCAGTACTGTACCTTGTGGAACACTGGGAGCCAGTACTGTACCTTGTGGAACACTGGGAGCCAGTCCAGTACTTTGTGGAACACTGGGAGCCAGTACTGTACCTTGTGGAACACTAGCAGCCAGTACTGTACCTTGTGGAACAAAGCTTTTCACTGTAGCCGCCTCTGACTTTACTCTGTTTACTATTACTCCTTGTGTTCTGTTTGTTAGGAAGTTATAGATCCATCTAGCAACTTTTCCTGTTATTCCTTTATCACGCATTTTGTGTGCTATTACAACATGATCGCACATGTCAAAGGCTTTCGCAAATTCTGTGTATACTAACTACATCTGCATTTTGTTTGTCCTCCAGAGCATCCAATACCATGTCATAGTGATCCAGTAGTTGTGAGAGGCAGGAGTCACCATCCAAGACCATGTCGTAGTGATCCAGTAGTTGTGAGAGGCAGGAGTCACCATCCAAGACCATGTCATAGTGATCCACTAGTTGCGAGAGGCAGGAGCGACCATCCAAGACCATGTCATAGTGATCCAGTAGTTGTGAGAGGCAGTAGTGACCCTCCAAGACCATGTCATAGTGATCCAGTAGTTGTGAGAGGCAGGAGTGACCATCCAAGACCATGTCATAGTGATCCAGTAGTTGTGAGAGGCAGGAGCGACCATCCAAGACCATGTCATAGTGATCCAGTAGTTGTGAGAGGCAGGAGCGACCATCCAAGACCATGTCATAGTGATCCAGTAGTTGTGAGAGGCAGGAGTGACCCTCCAAGACCATGTCATAGTGATCCAGTAGTTGTGAGAGGCAGGAGCGACCATCCAAGACCATGTCATAGTGATCCACTAGTTGCGAGAGGCAGGAGTGACCATCCAAGACCATGTCATAGCGATCCAGTAGTTGTGAGAGGCAGTAGTGACCCTCCAAGACCATGTCATAGTGATCCAGTAGTTGTGAGAGGCAGGAGTGACCATCCAAGACCATGTCATAGTGATCCAGTAGTTGTGAGAGGCAGGAGTGACCATCCAAGACCATGTCATAGTGATCCAGTAGTTGTGAGAGGCAGGAGTCACCATCCAAGACCATGTCATAGTGATCCACTAGTTGCGAGAGGCAGGAGTGACCATCCAAGACCATGTCATAGTGATCCAGTAGTTGTGAGAGGCAGGAGTCACCATCCAAGACCATGTCATAGTGATCCAGTAGTTGGGAAAAGCTGTTCCTGGAATTGTTGGGAAGGTTTTGGTTTTCGATCTTTACTGCCAAAACTTCAACTACATTATTTGTGGTGTTTAGCAATTCCGAGCAAATGAGGGACTTTATTACGCACAGGTCAACCCCCCCTTGTTGCCTGTTCTTTCTGTCGCAGCTGAAGAGATTATAACATGGGATCTATATTTCGTTGTCAAAATGATCCTTTATGTGGGTCTCTGTGAAAGCTGCAAACATTGCATTTGACTCTATGAGCTGTTGTTTGCTTATGGCTCTAGACCCTTGTATATTTGCAATACCAATGTTGTCATACTGATGTTATGTAGGGGAGGCTTTGTTTGCTGACACTAATATCTGTTGTTCTGGAGTCGAGGTCACTGACTGTGCCTCCACTCCAGTAGTGATCCCAGGTGATGTTGTATTTCTGTCATTTCCTGACCAGAGGTCAACAGCTTACCTCCAGGGTCCCTTACTTGCCGTCATCCATACAGAAGAAGTCATAAGAGGTCAGGACAGGTCATCAGAGGTTACTAGAGGTCAGAACAGGTCAGTAAACATCACTAGAGGTGACTACGGATTACAAGAGATCAGTACAGGTCATTAGACATCAATAGAAGTGACTAAAGGTTACAAGAGGTCACTAAACATCACTAGAGATTACTAGACATCACTAGAGGTGACAAGAGATTACTAGAGGTCAGTACAGGTCAGTAGACATGACTAGAGATTACCAGAGGTCACTACAGGTCATTAGACATCACTAGAGGTAATTAGAGGTTACCAGAGGTCACTAAACATCACTAAAAGTTACCAGACATTACCGGAGGTCTGTAACCTACCTCCAAGGTGCCCCACTTGCCGTCCTCCACACGGAAGAGGTCGTAAGAGAAGCCTAGCTCGTCGGAGAATTTCTGCAGCATATCTATACAGAAGCCAGAACAGCACTGGTAGTAGGTGCTGTTCTGCTGTGCTAGTGTCTGGTTCACCACGCTGTTAATATCAACAATAATAATATTAACAAAAACAGTAATAATATTATTATCGCAAACGGCTGCGATAACTTGCAAAACCCTCAGCTGTTTAGCTCAGTGAGAGAGAGAACTAAGTTAATTAAACACATTTAATCCTCATAGACAAAACATTTAGCATATGAAACGTGATTAACACTCAAAAAGTAACATGTACCTAACTTAAAAGTTAATTTACAACAGGCCTACGCAATGGGCCGCGTAACCTCCCGCTAAATTACGCAAATTAAAGCTTCGACAAACGCCATTATTTCCAATTAAAATCATTTACAAATTTCACCCAACCAATTTGTCTATTACACTCTGCAGATTATGTTAATAACAGTGTTGACGCGGGAGGTGTGCTCCAATAATAATAATAATTATATTATTATTATTATTATTATTATTATTATTATTATTATAACTGTTACACACACACATACACACACACACACACACACACACACACACACACACACACACACACACACACACACACACACACACACACACACACACATATATATATATATATATATATATATATATATATATATATATATATATATATATATATATATATATATATATATATATATATATATATATAATTAAGAGTAAGACTGAGAATAGGATAGCAGATGAACAAGGAGGCTTTAGGAAAGGTAGGTGGTGTGTGGACCAGGTGTTTACAGTGAAACATATAAGTGAACAGTATTTAGATAAGGCTAAAGAGGTCTTTGTGGCATTTATGGATTTGGAAAAGGCGTATGACAGGGTGGATAGGGGGGCAATGTGGCAGATGTTGCAAGTGTATGGTGTAGGAGGTAGGTTACTGAAAGCAGTGAAGAGTTTTTACGAGGATAGTGAGGCTCAAGTTAGAGTATGTAGGAAAGAGGGAAATTATTTCCCAGTAAAAGTAGGCCTTAGACAAGGATGTGTGATGTCACCGTGGTTGTTTAATATATTTATAGATGGGGTTGTAAGAGAAGTAAATGCGAGGGTCTTGACAAGAGGCGTGGAGTTAAAAGATAAAGAATCACACATAAAGTGGGAGTTGTCACAGTTGCTCTTTGCTGATGACACTGTGCTCTTGGGAGATTCTGAAGAGAAGTTGCAGAGATTGGTGGATGAATTTGGTAGGGTGTGCAAAAGAAGAAAATTAAAGGTGAATACAGGAAAGAGTAAGGTTATGAGGATAACAAAAAGATTAGGTGATGAAAGATTGAATATCAGATTGGAGGGAGAGAGTATGGAGGAGGTGAATGTATTCAGATATTTGGGAGTGGACGTGTCAGCGGATGGGTCTATGAAAGATGAGGTGAATCATAGAATTGATGAGGGGAAAAGGGTGAGTGGTGCACTTAGGAGTCTGTGGAGACAAAGAACTTTGTCCTTGGAGGCAAAGAGGGGAATGTATGAGAGTATAGTTTTACCAACGCTCTTATATGGGTGTGAAGCATGGGTGATGAATGTTGCAGCGAGGAGAAGGCTGGAGGCAGTGGAGATGTCATGTCTGAGGGCAATGTGTGGTGTGAATATAATGCAGAGAATTCGTAGTTTGGAAGTTAGGAGGAGGTGCGGGATTACCAAAACTGTTGTCCAGAGGGCTGAGGAAGGGTTGTTGAGGTGGTTCGGACATGTAGAGAGAATGGAGCGAAACAGAATAACTTCAAGAGTGTATCAGTCTGTAGTGGAAGGAAGGCGGGGTAGGGGTCGGCCTAGGAAAGGTTGGAGAGAGGGGGTAAAGGAGGTTTTGTGTGCGAGGGGCTTGGACTTCCAGCAGGTATGCATGAGCGTGTTTGATAGGAGTGAATGGAGACAAATGGTTTTTAATACTTGACGTGCTGTTGGAGTGTGAGCAAAGTAACATTTATGAAGGGGTTCAGGGAAACCGGCAGGCCGGACTTGAGTCCTGGAGATGGGAAGTACAGTGCCTGCACTCTGAAGGAGGGGTGTTAATGTTGCAGTTTAAAAACTGTAGTGTAAAGCACCCTTCTGGCAAGACAGTGATGGAGTCCAGCTTGCGCTAGACTTTGATCCAAGGCAGCCAGCTTTCAGGGAGAAAAGCTGTAAGCCTTCTCCCTGAAAGCTGGCTGCCTTGGATCAAAGTCTATCGAAAGCTGGACTCCAAGGTATTGGTCCAGTGTGGGTAGATTGGTAAAGCACTGCGTATCTTGTTCCAAGGTTCGTAGGTTCGAGTCTCCTTCAGCCAGATATATATATATATATATATATATATATATATATATATATATATATATATATATATATATATATATATATATATATATAAACACAAAATCATACCAGCACTTAGTAACATACAAACACTTACCACTTTGCCACTTAGGAAACACTTAACTACCCCCACTGAACACTGATGCCCACTTGGGCACTGACTATCACTCCAGTACTTAGGAAGACAATGACTGTCACTTACTTGGCCATCATGGCGTCAGTGGCCACCCTGCAGAGGATACCTCGGTTTGCGTTACACTGGCCTGTGACCGGGTCAGGGGATGCTAGACTGATGTATGGTGGTTCCTCCAGGAAGACAATCTGTGAACACAAGCAGGAACACTAGATGAGAAACACTGATGTATGGTGACTCCTTCAGGAAGACTGTAAACACAAGCAGGAACACTAGATGAGGAACCTGGAGAAACACAAAATGAGGAACAACAGGAAATAGGAGCCGAGAAAAATGAATAAACACAAACTGAGGAACAAGGAGAAACATAAACTAAGCAACACGACAGAAATCGATCAACTGGAAAAACAGTGTTGCAACGATGCAAGGAGCAACAATAACCAGAAGATGGTATTGAAAGACCCGAAAATATACAAGAAAATCAACTGGACAAATACTCTGACAGGATCACCAGAAGACCAGAGAGAGAGAGAGAGAGAGAGAGAGAGAGAGAGAGAGAGAGAGAGAGAGAGAGAGAGAGAGAGAGAGAGTAGAGAGAGAGAGAGAGAGAGAGAGAGAGAGGGAGAGAGACAGACAGAGAGTGAGAAAGAGAGGGAGAGAGTGAGAGAGAGAGAGAGAGAGAGAGAGAGAGAGAGAGAGAGAGAGAGAGAGAGAGAGAGAGAGAGAGAGAGAGAGAGAGAGAGAGAGAGAGAGAGAGAGTGAGAGAGAGAGTGAGATAGAGAGTGAGAGAGTGAGAGAGAGAGAGAGAGAGAGAGAGAGAGAGAGAGAGAGAGAGAGAGAGAGAGAGAGAGAGAGAGAGAGAGAGAGAGAGAGAGAGAGAGAGAGGCTTGGACAACTCTCTGGAACTACGATGCTGACAGTATTGTGACTGGTTGTATATACACAGATATACACCTCTCAGTGTATATACACTTAGATATACATCTCCCACTGTATACACAATGATATACACCTCTCAGTGTATATACACTGAGATATACATCTCTCAATACATATACACACTGAGAATATGTCAGTGTATATACACGTCAGTGTATATACATTAGGAGACATACACAACTCAGTGTACATATGTATATATCCAGGGATACACATCACAGTGTATATATCGCATATAGAGTTTTGTACTAAGTTGAGATTTGTATTAATGTGTCTCTAAACCAAATTATTATTATTATTATTATTATTATTATTATTATTATTATTATTATTATTATTATTATTATTATTATTATTATTATATTCAGGGCACTTGTCAGAGTGTGAGAGTGTGTCAAAGTTGACGTAAGTCAGTCAGTAAGAGTGTAAACACGTCAGGGAGAGTGTTATACTTACCAAGGGCAGGTAAGACCATACCTCCCACCTGTAATAAAACTGAATAATATGTACGTGACCTCTTATGTGTTGCATTGTCCTTTAGCAGGTGCTGGTGGCACCACGGCACCTGTGTAGTTACAAACAGAGGTGCCAGAGGTCTTGCAGTGCTGCACCTAATGCGTGTGTGGATGGTGTGGCACACCAGTTGTCAGGCCAGAAGTGTTTGGTGTGGGACACCAGTTGTCAGGCCAGAAGTGTTTGGTGTGGGACACCAGTTGTCAGGCCAGAAGTGTTTGGTGTGGGACACCAGTTGTCAGGCCAGAAGTGTTTGGTGTGGGACACCAGTTGTCAGGCCAGAAGTGTTTGGTGTGGGACACCAGTTGTCAGGCCAGAAGTGTTTTGTGTGGGACACCAGTTGTCAGGCCAGAAGTGTTTGGTGTGGGACACCAGTTGTCAGGCCAGAAGTGTTTGGTGTGGGACACCAGTTGTCAGGCCAGAAGTGTTTTGTGTGGGACACCAGTTGTCAGGCCAGAAGTGTTACCCTGGAGGTCCAGTGGATTAAGAGTCTTTGCAGATGGAGCTCTCCGAAGTAGGGCAGTAGATAGAATTATACTTAAAACAATGATTCCTGCTATCATACAGCAGGGTAGAGCTACCTACCCTTATACTACTGTAACTACTACTACTACTACTACTACTACCACAACTAATACTACTACTACCACCACAACTAATACTACTACTACCACCACAACTACTACTACTACTACCACAACTACTACTACTACTACTACCACAACTACTACTACTACTACTACCACCACAACTAATACTACTACTACCACCACAACTACTACTACTACTACTACCACAACTACTACTACTACTACTACCACCACCACTACACTACCACACCATACCACCACAACCATACCACCTACCACCACCACCACCTACTGCCACCACTATTACCACCACTACTACCCCACACTACCACCACTACACCGGCTACCTCCACCACCACTACACTACCACCCACCACCACCACCACCACCTGCCACTACCATTCACCACTACCACTACCACCACCACCACCACTACATCACTACCACCACCACTACCACCACCGCTACCACCACCACCACCACCACCACCACCACACCACCACACCACCACCACTAGTAACCACCACCACCACCACTACCACTACCACCACCACCACCACTACCACCACCACCACTACCACTCCACTACCACACCACCACCACCACCACCTACCACCACTACCACCACCACCACCACCTCCACCACCTACCACCACCACCACCACCACCACTCCACTACCACCACCTTACCACCACCACCACCACTCACCACCACTACCACCACCACACTACCACCACCACCACCACCATCACTACCACCACCACCACTACCACCACCACCTCCACCACCACTACTCACCACCACCACTACACTACTACACACACTACCATCACCACTCCACCACTACTACCACTACCACCACCTACCTACCACTACACACCACTCACATACCACAACTACACAACCACACTGACCACACAACCACTACTACTCACCTACTCACTACCACCACTCCACACCACTACCACTACTCACACCACCTACCACCACCACCACCACTACCACTACTACCACCACAACACACCACTACCACCACCAACTACCTCCACTACTACCACAACTACTACTACTACCACTACTACTACTACTACTGCTACTACTACTACCACTGCTACTACCACAACTACTACTACTACTACTACTACTACTACTACCTATTTTCACCTCACGTGATACCTACATACACACCCTGTGTGCCCAGACAATGTTTATAAAGGCTTAACAAAGCTCCTGGAGAGCGAAACGTTGCCACAATGAAATGTCACATTAGTTGCACTTGTTTCACCTAAGGCTTGTGGTCAGTGACACCTTGTTGTTCTCTGTCTTGCACCAGTAACACTGTCAGTAACCCTAAGTGTTCTGGCACAATCCTGCAAAACTTTTACCTCTCTTTCTAGAGCACATTCTGCTAGAGAGTGACAGCTCATGGACCGCAGAACTAAAACAAGAATATACAAGATCTTTGTTCTGAGCACCAATATTCCAAATACTCAGTAAACTGGTGTAATCTACAAACGCCATTAAACGAAAAATAAGGTCATACCTAGAACCCAACCTTGTGGAACGCCTCCTGTCTGAACAAGGGCTGCTGAGAAGCTGTTATTGATCCAGAGGCTGGAGTGACCATCTCTCACCAAGGCTGTCAGAAAAAGGTGGAAGCTGGCCCGGGAGGTCCAAAGACTGGGCCCGAGATTAGACGTGAAATAGCCAAGCCGTGTCATAAGCCTTTTCAGAGTGGAGAAAAGACGGCCACCACAAACACAGCTTCGCCGAAGTACTTACGAACAAGTGCTTCTTGTGAACAAGATATTGCACGTTAGACAATAATAATAATAATAATAATAATAATAATAATAATAATAATAATAATAATAATAATAATAATAATAATAATAATAATAATAATAATAATAATAATAATACTACTACTACTACTACTACTACTACTACTAATAATAATAATGATGATCGGCGATCTGTCAGTGTGAGGTATGTACCTTGACCCAGTACGCAGGGTCCTTACCTTGACCAGTACGTAGCATACGTACCTTGACCCAGTACGCAGGGTCCTTACCTTGACCAGTACGTAGCATACGCACCTTGACCCAGTACGCAGGGTCCTTACCTTGACCAGTACGTAGCATACGTACCTTGACCCAGTACGTAGGGTCCTTACCTTGACCAGTACGTAGCATACGTACCTTGACTCAGTACACAGGGTCCTTACCTTGACCAGTACGTAGCATACGTACCTTGACCCAGTACACAGGGTCCTTACCTTGACCAGTACGTAGCATACGTACCTTGACCCAGTACACAGGGTCCTTACCTTGACCAGTACGTAGCATACGTACCTTGACCAGTACGTAGCATACGTGCCTTGACCCAGTACGCAGGGTCCTTACCTTGACCAGTACGTAGCATATGTACCTTGACCAGTACGTAGGGTCCTTACCTTGACCAGTACGTAGCATACTTACCTTGACCCAGTACGCAGGGTCCTTACCTTGACCAGTACGTAGCATATCTACCTTGACCCAAAACGCAGGGTTTTTACCTTGACCAGTACGTAGCATACGTACCTTGACCCAGTACGCAGGGTCCTTACCTTGACCAGTACGTAGCATACGTACCTTGACCAGTACGTAGGGTCCTTACCTTGACCAGTACATAGCATACGTACCTTGACCAGTACGTAGCATACGTACCTTGACCCAGTACGCAGGGTCCTTACCTTGACCAGTACGTAGCATACGTACCTTGACCAGTACGTAGCATACGTGCCTTGACCCAGTACGCAGGGTCCTTACCTTGACCAGTACGTAGCATACGTACCTTGACCAGTACGTAGCATACGTGCCTTGACCCAGTACGCAGGGTCCTTACCTTGACCAGTACGTAGGGTCCTTACCTTGACCAGTACGTAGCATACGTACCTTGACCAGTAC
>NC_091353.1:5433476-5445976 GCF_038502225.1 Cherax quadricarinatus
ACACAGCAGGTCTTGTGTCACTGTAGTGTCACTGTCACTGCCGTCACTGTTGACACAGCAGGTCTTGTGTCACTGTAGCGTCACTGTCACTGCCGTCACTGTTGATACAGCAGGTCTTGTGTCACTGTAGTGCCACTGTCACTGCCGTCACTGTTGACACAGCAGTTCTTGTGTCACTGTAGTGTCACTGTCACTGCCGTCACTGTTGACACAGCAGTTCTTGTACCACTGTAGTGTCACTGTCGTCACTGCTGACACAGCGGTTATTGTGTCACTGTAGTGTCACTGCCACTGTCGTCACTGTTGACACAGCAGGTCTTGTGTCACTGTAGTGTCACTGTCACTGCCGTCACTGTTGACACAGCAGTTCTTGTGTCACTGTAGTGTCACTGTTACTGCCGTCACTGTTGACACAGCAGTTCTTGTGTCAATGTAGTGTCACTGTCACTGCCGTCACTGTTGACACAGCAGTTCTTGTGTCACTGTAGTGTCACTGTCACTGCCGTCACTGTTGACACAGCAGTTCTGGTGTCACTCTAGTGTCACTGTCACTGCCGTCACTGTTGACACAGCAGGTCTTGTGTCCCTGTAGTGTCACTGTCACTGTTGACACAGCATTTGTTGTGTCACTGTAGTGTCACTGTCACTGCCGTCACTGTTGACACAGCAGTTCTTGTGTCACTGTAGTGTCACTGTCACTGCCGTCACTGTTGACACAGCAGGTCTTTTGTCCCTGTAGTGTCACTGTCACTGTTGACACAGCAGTTCTTGTGTCACTGTAGTGTCACTGTCACTGTTGACACAGCAGTTCTTGTGTCACTGTAGTGTCACTGTCACTGTTGACACAGCAGTTCTTGTGTCACTGTAGTGTCACTGTCACTGTTGACACAGCAGTTCTTGTGTCACTGTAGTGTCACTGTCACTGTTGACACAGCAGTTCTTGTGTCACTGTAGTGTCACTGTCACTGTTGACACAGCAGGTCTTGTGTTACTGTAGTGTCACTGTCACTGCCGTCACTGTTGACACAACAGGTCTTGTGTCGCTGTAGTGTCACTGTCGTCACTGTTGACTCAGCAGGGCTTGTGTCCCTGTAGTGTCACTGTCCTCACTGTTGACACAGCGGTTCTTGTGTCACTGTAGTGTCACTGTCACTGCCGTCACTGTTGACACAGCAGGTCTTGTGTCACTGTAGTGTCAATGTCACTGCCGTCACTGTTGACACAGCAGGTCTCGTGTCACTGTAGTGTCACTGTCACTGCCACCACTGTTGACACAGCAGTTTTTGTGTCACTGTAGTGTCACTATCACTGCCGTCACTGTTGACACAGCAGTTCTTGTGTCACTGTAGTGTCACTGTCACTGCCGTCACTGTTGATACAGCAGTTCTTGAGTCACTGTAGTGTCACTGTCACTGCCGTCATTGTTGACACAGCGGTTCTTGTGTCACTGTAGTGTCACTGTCACTGCCGTCACTGTTGACACAGCAGTTCTTGTGTCACTGTCACTGCCGTCACTGTTGACACAGCAGGTGTTTTGTCACTGTAGTGTCACTGTCACTGCCGTCACTGTTGACACAGCAGGTCTTGGGTCACTGTAGTGTCAATGTCACTGCCGTCAGTGTTGACATAGCAGGTCTTGTGTCACTGTCACTGCCGTTACTGTTGACACAGCAGTTCTTGTGTCACTGTAGTGTCACTGTCACTGCCGTCACTGTTGACACAGCAGTTCTTGTGTCACTGTAGTGTCACTGTCACTGACGTCACTGTTGACACAGCAGGTCTTGTGTCACTGTAGTGTCACTGTCACTGTCGTCACTGTTGACACAGCAGGTCTTGTGTCACTGTAGTGTCACTGTCACTGCCGTCACTGTTGACACAGCAGGTCTTGTGTCACTGTAGCGTCACTGTCACTGCCGTCACTGTTGATACAGCAGGTCTTGTGTCACTGTAGTGCCACTGTCACTGCCGTCACTGTTGACACAGCAGTTCTTGTGTCACTGTAGTGTCACTGTCACTGCCGTCACTGTTGACACAGCAGTTCTTGTACCACTGTAGTGTCACTGTCGTCACTGCTGACACAGCGGTTATTGTGTCACTGTAGTGTCACTGCCACTGTCGTCACTGTTGACACAGCAGGTCTTGTGTCACTGTAGTGTCACTGTCACTGCCGTCACTGTTGACACAGCAGTTCTTGTGTCACTGTAGTGTCACTGTCACTGTCGTCACTGTTGACACAGCAGTTCTTGTGTCACTGTAGTGTCACTGTTACTGCCGTCACTGTTGACACAGCAGTTCTTGTGTCAATGTAGTGTCACTGTCACTGCCGTCACTGTTGACACAGCAGTTCTTGTGTCACTGTAGTGTCACTGTCACTGCCGTCACTGTTGACACAGCAGTTCTGGTGTCACTGTAGTGTCACTGTCACTGCCGTCACTGTTGACACAGCAGGTCTTGTGTCCCTGTAGTGTCACTGTCACTGTTGACACAGCAGTTGTTGTGTCACTGTAGTGTCACTGTCACTGCCGTCACTGTTGACACAGCAGTTCTTGTGTCACTGTAGTGTCACTGTCACTGCCGTCACTGTTGACACAGCAGGTCTTTTGTCCCTGTAGTGTCACTGTCACTGTTGACACAGCAGTTCTTGTGTCACTGTAGTGTCACTGTCACTGTTGACACAGCAGTTCTTGTGTCACTGTAGTGTCACTGTCACTGTTGACACAGCAGTTCTTGTGTCACTGTAGTGTCACTGTCACTGTTGACACAGCAGTTCTTGTGTCACTGTAGTGTCACTGTCACTGTTGACACAGCAGTTCTTGTGTCACTGTAGTGTCACTGTCACTGTTGACACAGCAGTTCTTGTGTCACTGTAGTGTCACTGTCACTGTTGACACAGCAGTTCTTGTGTCACTGTAGTGTCACTGTCACTGTTGACACAGCAGTTCTTGTGTCACTGTAGTGTCACTGTCACTGTTGACACAGCAGTTCTTGTGTCACTGTAGTGTCACTGTCACTGTTGACACAGCAGTTCTTGTGTCACTGTAGTGTCACTGTCACTGTTGACACAGCAGTTCTTGTGTCACTGTAGTGTCACTGTCACTGTTGACACAGCAGTTCTTGTGTCACTGTAGTGTCACTGTCACTGTTGACACAGCAGTTCTTGTGTCACTGTAGTGTCACTGTCACTGTTGACACAGCAGTTCTTGTGTCACTGTAGTGTCACTGTCACTGTTGACACAGCAGGTCTTGGGTCACTGTAGTGTCACTGTCACTCCTATCCGTCTTATTGTACTAAAACTCACTTTTAATGCTCTCACTCTCTCTCCATCCCCTCCCCTCCCCTTCCACACTCCTTCCCTCCCTCCCCTCCCCTCCCTTCCCTTCCCCACTCCTTCCCTCCCTCCCCTCCCCTCCCCGTCCCCTCCCCTCCCCTACCTCCCCTCCCCTCCCCCCTATCATCCCCTCCCTCTTCAACCATCCCCTCCCACCCCTACCATCCCTTTCCCTCCCTTTTCCTGTCCACCCCTCCCCACCCCTCCCCTCCCCTCCCCCCGAGGGGGGGGGGTGTTGTGGGCAGTGTAATAAAGGTTTGTGAAGTAATAATATGGAAATTATTCAATATGCTCCACATCACTCCATGGAGGGTGTGGAGGCTCCCATCACTCCATGGAGGGTGTGGAGGCTCCCATCACTCCATGGAGGGTGTGGAGGCTCCCATCACTCCATGGAGGGTGTGGAGGCTCCCATCACTCCATGGAGGGTGTGGAGGCTCCCATCACTCCATGGAGGGTGTGGAGGCTCCCATCACTCCATGGAGGGTGTGGAGGCTCCCATCACTCCATGGAGGGTGTGGAGGCTCCCATCACTCCATGGAGGGTGTGGAGGCTCCCATCACTCCATGGAGGGTGTGGAGGCTCCCATCACTCCATGGAGGGTGTGGAGGCTCCCATCACTCCATGGAGGGTGTGGAGGCTCCCATCACTCCATGGAGGGTGTGGAGGCTCCCATCACTCCATGGAGGGTGTGGAGGCTCCCATCACTCCATGGAGTGTGTGGAGGCTCCCATCACTCCATGGAGGGTGTGGAGGCTCCCATCACTCCATGGAGGGTGTGAAGGCTCCCATCACTCCATGCAGGGTGTGGAGGCTCCCATCACTCCATGGAGGGTGTGGAGGCTCCCATCCCTCCATGGAGGGTGTGAAGGTTCCCATCACTCCATGGAGGGTGTGGAGGCTCCCATCACTCCATGGAGGGTATGGAGGCTCCCATCCCTCCATGGAGGGTGTGGAGGCTCCCATCACTCCATGGAGGGTGTGAAGGTTCCCATCACTCCATGGAGGGTGTGGAGGCTCCCATCACTCCATGGAGGGTTTGGAGGCTCCCATCACTCCATGGAGGGTGTGGAGGCTCCCATCACTCCATGGAGGGTGTGGAGGCTCCCATCACTCCATGGAGGGTGTGGAGGCTTCCATCACTCCATGGAAGGTGTGGAGGCTTCCATCACTCCATGGAGGGTGTGGAGGCTCCCATCACTCCATGGAGGGTGTGGAGGCTCCCATCACTCCATGGAGGGTGTGGAGGCTCCCATCACTCCATGGAGGGTGTGGAGGCTTCCATCACTCCATGGAAGGTGTGGAGGCTTCCATCACTCCATGGAGGGTGTGGAGGCTCCCATCACTCCATGAAGGGTGTGGAGGCTCCCATCACTCCATGGAGGGTGTGGAGGCTACCATCACTCCATGGAGGGTGTGGAGGCTCCCATCACTCCACGGAGGTCGTGGAGGCTCCCATCCCTCCATGGAGGGTGTGGAGGCTCCCATCACTCCATGGAGGGCGTGGAGGCTCCCATCCCTCCATGGAGGGCGTGGAGGCTCCCATCACTCCATGGAGGGTGTGGAGGTTCCCATCACTCCATGGAGGGTGTGGAGGCTCCCATCACTCAGTGGAGGGCGTGGAGGCTCCCATCACTCCATGGAGGGCGTGGAAGCTTCCATCACTCCATGGAGGGTGTGGAGGCTCCCATCACTCCATGGAGGGTGTGGAGGCTCCCATCACTCCATGGAGGGTATGGAGGCTCCCATCACTCCATGGAGGGTGTGGAGGCTCCCATCACTCCATGGAGGGTGTGGAGACTCCCGTCACTCCATGGAGGGTGTGGAGGCTCCCATCACTTCATGGAGGGTGTGGAGGCTCCCATCACTCCATGGAGGGTGTGGTGGCTCCCATCACTCCATGGAGGGTGTGGAGGCTATCATCACTCCATGGAGGTTGTGGAGGCTCCCATCACTCCATGGAGGGTGTGGAGGCTTTCATCCCTCCATGGAGGGTGTGGAGGCTCCCATCACTCCATGGAGGGTGTGAAGGCGCCCATCACTCCATGGAGGGTGTGGAGGCTCCCGTCACTCCATGGAGGGTGTGGAGGCTTCCATCACTCCATGGAGGGTGTGGTGGCTCCCATCACTCCATGGAGGGTGTGGAGGCTATCATCACTCCATGGAGGTTGTGGAGGCTCCCATCACTCCATGGAGGGTGTGGAGGCTTTCATCCCTCCATGGAGGGTGTGAAGGTTCCCATCACTCCATGAAGGGTGTGGAGGCTCCCATCACTCCATGGAGGGTTTGGAGGCTCCCATCACTCCATGGAGGTTGTGGAGGCTCCCATCACTCCATGGAGGGTGTGAAGGCTCCCATCACTCCATGGAGGGTGTGGAGGCTTCCGTCACTCCATGGAAGGTGTGGAGGCTTCCATCACTCCATGGAGAGTGTGGAGGCACCCATCACTCCATGGAGGGTGTGGAGGCTCCCATCACTCCATGGAGGGTGTGGAGGCTCCCATCACTCCATGGAGGGTGTGGAGGCTTCCATCACTCCATGGAAGGTGTGGAGGCTTCCATCACTCCATGGAGGGTGTGGAGGCTCCCATCACTCCATGAAGGGTGTGGAGGCTCCCATCACTCCATGGAGGGTGTGGAGGCTCCCATCACTCCATGGAGGGTGTGGAGGCTCCCATCACTCCACGGAGGTCGTGGAGGCTCCCATCCCTCCATGGAGGGTGTGGAGGCTCCCATCACTCCATGGAGGGCGTGGAGGCTCCCATCCCTCCATGGAGGGCGTGGAGGCTCCCATCACTCCATGGAGGGTGTGGAGGTTCCCATCACTCCATGGAGGGTGTGGACGCTCCCATCACTCAGTGGAGGGCGTGGAGGCTCCCATCACTCCATGGAGGGCGTGGATGCTTCCATCACTCCATGGAGGGTGTGGAGGCTCCCATCACTCCATGGAGGGTGTGGAGGCTCCCATCACTCCATGGAGGGTATGGAGGCTCCCATCACTCAATGGAGGGTGTGGAGGCTCCCATCACTCCATGGAGGGTGTGGAGACTCCCGTCACTCCATGGAGGGTGTGGAGGCTCCCATCACTTCATGGAGGGTGAGGAGGCTCCCATCACTCCATGGAGGGTGTGGTGGCTCCCATCACTCCATGGAGGGTGTGGAGGCTATCATCACTCCATGGAGGTTGTGGAGGCTCCCATCACTCCATGGAGGGTGTGGAGGCTTTCATCCCTCCATGGAGGGTGTGGAGGCTCCCATCACTCCATGGAGGGTGTGAAGGCGCCCATCACTCCATGGAGGGTGTGGAGGCTCCCATCACTCCATGGAGGGTGTGGAGGCTCCCATCACTCCATGGAGGGTGTGGAGGCTCCCATCACTCCATGGAGGGTGTGGAGGCTCCCATCACTCCATGGAGGGTGTGGAGGCTCCCATCACTCCATGGAGGGTGTGGAGACTCCCATCCCTCCATGGAGGGTGTGGAGGCTCCCATCACTCCATGGAGGGTGTGGAGGCTCCCATCACTCCATGGAGGTCGTGGAGCCTTCCATCCCTCCATGGAGGGTGTGGAGGCTCTTATCACTCCATGGAGGGTGTGGAGGCTCCCATCACTCCATGGAGGGCGTGGAGGCTCCCATCACTCCATGGAGGGTTTGGAGGCTCCCATCATTCCATGGAGGGTGTGGAGGCTCCCATCACTCCATGGAGGGTGTGGAGGCTCCCATCACTCCATGGAGGGTGTGGAGGCTCCCATCACTCCATGGAGGGTGTGGAGGCTCCCATCACTTCAGGAGGGTGTGGAGGCTCCCATCACTCCATGGAGGTTGTGGAGGCTCCCATCCCTCCATGGAGGGTGTGGAGGCTCCCATCACTTCATGGAGGGTGTGGAGGCTCTTAACACTCCATGTAGGGTGTGGAGGCTCCCATCACTCCATGGAGGGCGTGGAGGCTCCCATCACTCCATGGAGGGTGTGGAGGCTCCCATCACTCCATGGAGGTCGTGGAGCCTTCCATCCCTCCATGGAGGGTGTGGAGGCTCTTATCACTCCATGGAGGGTGTGGAGGCTCCCATCACTCCATGGAGGGCGTGGAGGCTCCCATCACTCCATGGAGGGTGTGGAGGCTCCCATCATTCCATGGAGGGTGTGGAGGCTCCCATCACTCCATGGAGGGTGTGGAGGCTCCCATCACTCCATGGAGGGTGTGGAGGCTCCCATCACTCCATGGAGGGTGTGGAGGCTCCCATCACTTCAGGAGGGTGTGGAGGCTCCCATCACTCCATGGAGGTTGTGGAGGCTCCCATCCCTCCATGGAGGGTGTGGAGGCTCCCATCACTTCATGGAGGGTGTGGAGGCTCTTAACACTCCATGTAGGGTGTGGAGGCTCCCATCACTCCATGGAGGGCGTGGAGGCTCCCATCACTCCATGGAGGGTGTGGAGGCTCCCATCACTCCATGGAGGGTGTGGAGGCTCCCATCACTCCATGGAGGGTGTGGAGGCTCGCATCACTGCATGGAGGGTGTGGAGACTCCCATCACTCCATGGAGGGTATGGAGGCTCCCATCACTCCATGGAGGGTGTGGAGGCTCCTATCACTCCATGGAGGGTGTGGAGGTTCCTATCACTCCATGGAGGGTGTGGAGGCTCCCATCACTCCATGGAGGATGTGGAGGCTCCCATTAGTCTGTGAATGGTACCATCACTATATGGAGGGTAACATTACTCCATGGAGGGTACCATCACTCCATGGAGGGTATTATCACTGCATGGAAGGTCCCATCACTCCATTGAGGGTGTGTAGGTTCCCATCACTCCATGGAGGGTTCCATCACTCCACAGAAGGTGTGGAAGGTCCCATCACTCCATGGAGGGTGTCGAGGTTCCCATCACTCCGTGGAGGGTACCATCACTCCATGGAGGGTGTGGAGGCTCCCATCACTCCATGGAGGATGTGGAGGCTCCCATTAGTCTGTGAATGGTACCATCACTATATGGAGGGTAACATTACTCCATGGAGGGTACCATCACTCCATTGAGGGTGTGTAGGTTCCCATCACTCCATGGAGGGTTCCATCACTCCACAGAAGGTGTGGAAGGTCCCATCACTCCATGGAGCGTTTCGAGGTTCCCATCACTCCGTGGAGGGTACCATCACTCCATGGACGGTGTGGAGGCTCCCATTACTCCATGGAGGGTACCATCACTCCATGGAGTGGAGAAGAGGGTGGCGCTAAACCCACAGGGGCCACACAACTCCAGGTTTGATCCGAGGGAAGCGAGGAGCAGCTCCATCCCCTAGGATCAAGATCTGTTCAGCAAATTACCGGGGAAATTTTTCAGTGGAGATAGTAATATCTTTCTTCATTTAGGGAGAAAAAACAGGAAATAATTTCCCTAGATTTCTCATTATGGGGAGAGAAAAGTTGGGGAGTAATCTCCGCCTCACTGCCGCTGTGGGGAGGAACTGTGGTAGTCTCCCCAGATCTGTGTAGTCTGGGGAGGAACTGTGGTAGTCTCCCCAGATCTGTGTAGTCTGGGGAGGAACTGTGGTAGTCTCCCCAGATCTGTGTAGTCTAGGGAGGAAACTGTGGTAGTCTCCCCAGATCTGTGTAGTCAGGGGAGGAACTGTGGTAGTCTCTCCAGATCTGTGTAGTCTGGGGAGGAACTGTGGTAGTCTCTCCAGATCTGTGTAGTCTGGGGAGGAACTGTGGTAGTCTCTCCAGATCTGTGTAGTCTGGGGAGGAACTGTGGTAGTCTCTCCAGATCTGTGTAGTCTGGGGAGGAACTGTGGTAGTCTCTCCAGATCTGTGTAGTCTGGGGAGGAACTGTGGTAGTCTCTCCAGATCTGTGTAGTCTGGGGAGGAACTGTGGTAGTCTCCCCAGATCTGTGTAGTTTGGGGAGGAAACTGTGGTAGTCTACCCAGATCTGTGTAGTCTGGGGAGGAACTGTGGTAGTCTCCCCAGATCTGTGTAGTCAGGGGAGGAACTGTGGTAGTCTCTCCAGATCTGTGTAGTCTGGGGAGGAACTGTGGTAGTCTCCCCAGATCTGTGTAGTCAGGGGAGGAACTGTGGTAGTCTCTCCAGATCTGTGTAGTCTGGGGAGGAACTGTGGTAGTCTCTCCAGATCTGTGTAGTCTGGGGAGGAACTGTGGTAGTCTCTCCAGATCTGTGTAGTCTGGGGAGGAACTGTGGTAGTCTCTCCAGATCTGTGTAGTCTGGGGAGGAACTGTGGTAGTCTCTCCAGATCTGTGTAGTCTGGGGAGGAACTGTGGTAGTCTCCCCAGATCTGTGTAGTCAGGGGAGGAACTGTGGTAGTCTCTCCAGATCTGTGTAGTCTGGGGAGGAACTGTGGTAGTCTCTCCAGATCTGTGTAGTCTGGGGAGGAACTGTGGTAGTCTCTCCAGATCTGTGTAGTCTGGGGAGGAACTGTGGTAGTCTCTCCAGATCTGTGTAGTCTGGGGGGGAACTGTGGTAGTCTCTCCAGATCTGTGTAGTCTGGGGAGGAACTGTGGTAGTCTCCCCAGATCTGTGTAGTTTGGGGAGGAAACTGTGGTAGTCTACCCAGATCTGTGTAGTCTGGGGAGGAACTGTGGTAGTCTCCCCAGATCTGTGTAGTCTGGAGAGGAACTGTGGTAGTCTCCCCAGATCTGTGTAGTCTGGGGAGGAACTGTGGTAGTCTCTCCAGATCTGTGTAGTCTGGGGAGGAACTGTGGTAGTCTCTCCAGATCTGTGTAGTCTGGGGAGGAAACTGTGGTAGTCTCTCTAGATCTGTGTAGTCTGGGGAGGAACTGTGGTAGTCTCCCCAGATCTGTGTAGTCTGGGGAGGAAACTGTGGTAGTCTACCCAGATCTGTGTAGTCTGGGGAGGAACTGTGGTAGTCTCTCCAGATCTGTGTAGTCTGGGGAGGAACTGTGGTAGTCTCTCCAGATCTGTGTAGTCTGGGGAGGAACTGTGGTAGTCTACCCAGATCTGTGTAGTCTGGGGAGGAACTGTGGTAGTCTCCCCAGATCTGTGTAGTCTGGGGAGGAACTGTGGTAGTCTCCCCAGATCTGTGTAGTCTGGGGAGGAACTGTGGTAGTCTCCCCAGATCTGTGTAGTCTGGGGAGGAACTGTGGTAGTCTCCCCAGATCTGTGTAGTCTGGGGAGGAACTGTGGTAGTCTACCCAGATCTGTGTAGTCTGGGGAGGAACTGTGGTAGTCTCCCCAGATCTGTGTAGTCTGGGGAGGAACTGTGGTAGTCTACCCAGATCTGTGTAGTCTGGGGAGGAACTGTGGTAGTCTCCCCAGATCTGTGTAGTCTGGGGAGGAACTGTGGTAGTCTACCCAGATCTGTGTAGTCTGGGGAGGAACTGTGGTAGTCTCTCCAGATCTGTGTAGTCTGGGGAGGAACTGTGGTAGTCTCCCCAGACCTGTGTAGTCTGGGGAGGAAACTGTGGTAGTCTCCCCAGATCTGTGTAGTCTGGGGAGGAACTGTGGTAGTCTCCCCAGATCTGTGTAGTCTGGGGAGGAAACTGTGGTAGTCTCCCCAGATCTGTGTAGTCTGGGGAGGAACTGTGGTAGTCTCCCCAGATCTGTGTAGTCTGGGGAGGAACTGTGGTAGTCTCCCCAGATCTGTGTAGTCTGGGGATGAACTGTGGTAGTCTCCCCAGATCTGTGTAGTCTGGGGAGGAACTGTGGTAGTCTCCCCAGATCTGTGTAGTCTGGGGAGGAACTGTGGTAGTCTCCCCAGATCTGTGTAGTCTGGGGAGGAACTGTGGTAGTCTACCCAGATCTGTGTAGTCTGGGGAGGAACTGTGGTAGTCTCCCCAGATCTGTGTAGTCTGGGGAGGAACTGTGGTAGTCTACCCAGATCTGTGTAGTCTGGGGAGGAACTGTGGTAGTCTCTCCAGATCTGTGTAGTCTGGGGAGGAACTGTGGTAGTCTCCCCAGACCTGTGTAGTCTGGGGAGGAAACTGTGGTAGTCTCCCCAGATCTGTGTAGTCTGGGGAGGAACTGTGGTAGTCTCCCCAGATCTGTGTAGTCTGGGGAGGAAACTGTGGTAGTCTCCCCAGATCTGTGTAGTCTGGGGAGGAACTGTGGTAGTCTCCCCAGATCTGTGTAGTCTGGGGAGGAACTGTGGTAGTCTCCCCAGATCTGTGTAGTCTGGGGATGAACTGTGGTAGTCTCCCCAGATCTGTGTAGTCTGGGGAGGAACTGTGGTAGTCTCCCCAGATCTGTGTAGTCTGGGGAGGAACTGTGGTAGTCTCCCCAGATCTGTGTAGTCTGGGGAGGAACTGTGGTAGTCTCCCCAGATCTGTGTAGTCTGGGGAGGAACTGTGGTAGTCTCCCCAGATCTGTGTAGTCTGGGGAGGAACTGTGGTAGTCTCCCCAGATCTGTGTAGTTTGGGGAGGAACTGTGGTAGTCTCCCCAGATCTGTGTAGTCTGGGGAGGAAACTGTGGTAGTCTACCCAGATCTGTGTAGTCTAGGGAGGAAACTGTGGTAGTCTCCCCTGATCTGTGTAGTCTGGGGAGGAAACTGTGGTAGTCTCCCTAGATCTGTGTAGTCTGGGGAGGAACTGTGGTAGTCTACCCAGATCTGTGTAGTCTGGGGAGGAACTGTGGTAGTCTCTCCAGATCTGTGTAGTCTGGGGAGGAACTGTGGTAGTCTCCCCAGATCTGTGTAGTCTGGGGAGGAAACTGTGGTAGTCTCCCCAGATCTGTGTAGTCTGGGGAGGAAACTGTGGTAGTCTCCCCAGATCTGTGTAGTCTGGGGAGGAAACTGTGGTAGTCTCCCCAGATATGTGTAGTCTGGGGAGGAAACTGTGGTAGTCTCTCCAGATCTGTGTAGTCTGGGGAGGAACTGTGGTAGTCTCTCCAGATCTGTGTAGTCTGGGGAGGAACTGTGGTAGTCTACCCAGATCTGTGTAGTCTGGGGAGGAAACTGTAGATATACACTTGTATATACACTGAGATATACACTTGTATATACCCTGAGATATACACTTGTATATACACTGAGATATACACTTGTATATACACTGAGATATACACTTGTATATACACTGAGATATACACTTGTATATACCCTGAGATATACACTTGTATATACACTGAGATATACACTTGTATATACACTGAGATATACACTTGTATATACACTGAGATATACACTTGTATATACCCTGAGATATACAC
>NC_091353.1:5450976-5454365 GCF_038502225.1 Cherax quadricarinatus
ACACACACATACACACACACACACGTACACACACACACACACAAACACACAAACACACACACACACACACACACGTACACACATACACACACACACACATATACACACACACACACACTGGTCTATCCTCCATGACGAATCCTCATCCTCATCCTCATCCCCACATTAAAAACCGCCACATTCAGCAATAACCGCGGTAAACCCAAGCGGGTCATTGATTCCCCCCGCAACACACACTCAGAAACACAGTGTTGATGCTGCATCTCTGATGACCCAATCTCATCTCTCTCGTTACTCCCTTTAATGACCATAATAATGATGCTATCTCGCTATCTATATATATATATATATATATATATATATATATATATATATATATATATATATATATATATATATATATATATATATATATATATATATATATATATATATATATATATAATGTTGATACGTATTTTCTAATGATAAAAATTTCACGGTTAATTTTAGTTCACAGGGCAAAAAAAAAAAAATACATTAATGACCAGCTGAAAACATTGATAGACTAGTAGAGGTCGCTCTCAAAATAAAAAAAAAATGAAAAAATGATTTTGGGAAGAATTTTAAAGTCGGGAGTGCAAAATCAGTTTTGCAGGAGGTAATTACTGGGGACGAGGAATGGTGTTTTTGAAAATGGAAAAGAGGCAAAGGAATGGAAGTGGATGGGGAGGGGAATGGGGAATTATATTTGGAATGTGACGTGTGTGTGTGTGTGTGTGTGTGTGTGTGTGTGTGTGTGTGTGTGTGTGTGTGTGTGTGTGTGTGTGTGTGTGTGTGTGTGTGTATGTGTGTGTGTAGCACTCAGAAGGTAGGGTAATTTTAAGCCTAAAAACAAAAATAATTTTGATAATTACTGGGATATATCGAGATTTGCAGGTGATGGGAATAGAGGTTATTAGGCTTGAAGTCTACTACACAAAGGTCATTAAGGCTGGTTGGTTCGTTAATGGGGTTTAAAGTCTATCTACTACACAAGGGTCATTAAGTCTATGTACTACACGAGAGTAGCTGAGAGTAGCAGTATATGGAGCCCGACTGACTCCTCTTCCCTCCCTTGAGACGCCATCACACAGTCCCAGCGACTTCGCTTCCCCCCTTTGTTGACAAAACCAGCCGGGGAAATCCCTTAAGGCCATTAACAACAGTGCCTTGTTAAGGCCATTAACAACAGTGCCTTGTTAAGGTCATTAACAACAATGACTTGTTAACGTCATTATAATAATCTTATTATTAATAACAATAATAATAATAATAATAATAATAATAATAATAATAATAATAATAATAATAATAATAATAATAATAATAATAATAATAATTAGTAAAGAATAGGGGGTTAATTATGATAAAACCTAAGTGACAAATAACTCACATATAATTTGGTGAATTATCCTCCCCCACATATGGTAAATAATTGTGAAGGAAGGGGAGAGAGAGAGAGAGAGAGAGAGAGAGAGAGAGAGAGAGAGAGAGAGAGAGAGAGAGAGACAGTGACCTTAGAGACATCTGAGTGAGAGAGACAGATCTGTCATTTCAGCAGAGCCTTCAACATAGGAGGGATGTGGGTGGCCTTACTGTTATGTACAAGGCCAATATTGTCAAAATACCACACTTGGATCCACTTCGAGGACAGCGTGAAAAAAAGCTTTTATGCCACAAGACGGGCAGCCAGCAGCATCTTCACTCTGGCTGTACCCTTCTCCAGAACATCACTCCATCTGAGATCATACATACCCAGGATGACTCGAGTATGGAACACATTCGTACAGCATAATGATGTCAACGAGATAAAGTCAGTTGATCAAATGAAAATGCTGGCCCACAGATGGTCCACCGCTGGCCCACAGATGGTACCAAGCTGGCCCTCAGCTGGTCCACAACTGGCCCACAGATGGTCCACAGTTGGCTCACAGCTGGCCCACAACTGACCCACAGACGGTTTACGACTGGCCCACAGATGGTTTACGACTGGCCCACAGATGGTCCACAACTGGTCCACAGATGGTCCACAGCTGGCCCACAGATGGTCCACAACTGGCCCACACTTGGTCCACAGCTGGCCCACAGATGGTCCACAGCTGGCCCACAGATGGTCCACAGCTGGCCCACACATGGTTCACAGCTGGCCCACAGATGGTCCACAGCTGGCCCACACATGGTCCACAGCTGGCCCACAGATGGTCCACACTGGCCTGGATAGATCCTCAGCTGGCCCACAGATGGTCCACAGCTGGCCCACAGATGGTCCACAGCTGGCCCACACATGGTCCACAGCTGGCCCACAGATGGTCCACAGCTGGCCCACACATGGTCCACAGCTGGCCCACAGATGGTCCACAGCTGGCCCACACATGGTCCACAGCTGGTCCACAGCTGGCCCACAGATGGTTCACAGCTGGCCACAGATGGTCCACAGCTGGCCCATAGATGGTCCACAGCTGGCCCACAGATGGTCCACAGCTGGCCCACAGCTGGTCCACAGATGGCTCCAACTTCATCCTGTTTCCTACTTGTATGTCTCATAACAATAAAAATGCTTTCAAATGAGCTGATGTAGGTAACAGCTCTTAGCTTGTCAATAAAGCTAGGGATCCTTAACCTTGTCAAACCCTGTGTAAAAAAAAGAAAGATAGAGAGAGAGTGAGAGAGACAGTGAGACAGAGAGACAGAGTGACAGAGACAGAGTGAGAGAGAGAGAGAGAGAGAGAGAGAGAGAGAGAGAGAGAGAGAGAGAGAGAGAGAGAGAGAGAGAGAGAGAGAGAGAGAGAGAAAGAGAGAGAGAGAGAGAGAGAGAGAGAGAGAGAGAGAGAGAGAGAGAGAGAGAGAGAGAGAGAGAGAGAGAGAGAGAGAGAGAGAGAGAGAGAGAGAGAGAGAGAGAGAGAGAGAGAGAGAGAGAGAGAGAGAGAGAGAGAGAGAGGCAGAGATAGAGAGAGAGAGAGAGTGAGAGAGACAGAGAGTGACAGAGGCAGAGACAGAGAGTGAGAGAGAGAGAGTGAGAGAGAAAGTGAGAGAGAGATAGAGAGAGAGAGAGAGAGAGAGAGAGAGAGAGAGAGAGAGAGAGATAGAGAGAGAGAGAGAGAGAGAGAGAGAGAGAGAGAGAGAGAGAGAGAGAGAGAGAGAGAGAGAGAGAGAGAGAGAGAGAGAGAGAGAGAGAGAGAGAGAGAGACAGAGTGACAGAGACAGAGTGTGTGAGAGAGAGAGAGAGAGAGAGAGAGAGAGAGAGAGAGAGAGAGAGAGAGAGAGAGAGAGAGAGAGAGAGAGAGAGAGAGAGAGAGTGAGAGAGGTAGTCACCATTTCTCACCCCTGACAACACATTTCTCATTCTTAATGTGTCCTTCACTCACCCT
>NC_091353.1:5454465-5456965 GCF_038502225.1 Cherax quadricarinatus
AGTGATTTTCGACGTTGTACTGAGGTTGTGTCGCTTAGACACTCTGAGCCTCTCAGGTCCTTAGCTATAGCTTCTGACCTAATTTTGTACTGGTTTCTGTGTATTGTCACAGTCGGGTTTTTCCTATGCTGAACTTAGATTCAGTATTATGGGAGTTTTGTAACTTTTGTGGAGGATCTGCTGATGGTCCCTACTTAGTGTCGTTATATTATCTCCTTGATCCTGATTGTGTCGCAGTCGCTTGTTATATGGCTATTGGGCTTAGCATTCTATTCATTGTTCAAGCAGACTGTTCTGGTTGTCAGTCGGCCAAGAAGTTATTTTATTTGAGGACTTTGTCAGTCACTTGTTTAAGTCTAGTCGAGTCGTGAGACATAGTGAACTACTTAGAGCACTTACACACATACACCCTTACTTGTACATATTTGTAATATCTTATTAAATGTTAATGTACGAGACGGTACTTAAGAATTATAAATGTGATATGTGCTTTCAGCACAATAATATTGAACTCGAGAGATTGATATTATTTTCATTACTGTGATTAATTTAATTTAATTTAATTTGATAATATACCTCTAGACTTAATAAATTTATTAAATTTTAATTTCTCTAGTTAGTAGCCTACCAGTTGTAATCCTAAAGAACTATTGAATTATACTGAATTCTAATGGATAATTGGACCAGGATACTGACTACTTGTTACGAAAACCCAGTAACAGGCTGGATGCTAGAAGGGCAGTACTTTCTAGTATTCACTGGAGATCTCTAAGCTTTTAGAATCGCGTTTTTTGTAACAGAAGATTTAGAGATTTTTTCCTGGTTACGTAAGAGATTTTCTCACTCACTGGAAGATTTAGGGATTTTTTTCCTGGTTACGTAAGAGATTTTCTCACTTACTGGAAAATTTAGAGATTTTTTCCTGGTTACGTAAGAGATTTTCTCACTTATTGGAAGATTTAGAGATTTTTTCCTGGTTACGTAAGAGATTTTCTCACTTATTGGAAGATTTAGAGATTTTTTCCTGGTTACGTAAGAGATTTTCTCACTTATTGGAAGATTTAGAGATTTTTTCCTGGTTACGTAAGAGATTTTCTCACTGGAAGATTTAGGGAATTTTTCCAGGTCACGTAAGAGATTTTCCGTCTCTTGAAGACGGTGGATCGAGCCCCTACAATTTCAGGTGTTGTAAGACTGAAAGCCATCTTACAGCCGCATGATAATGTTGATAAAATATTTGCTGCTTGTTGTGGTTAGTGAGTACTGACTGTCAGTCTGAGTACTGACACAAATACTGTCAGTCTGAGTACTGACACAAATACTGTCAGTCTGAGTACTGACACAAATACTGTCAGTCTGAGTACTGACACAAATACTGCCAGTCTGAGTACTGACACAAATACTGCCAGTCTGAGTACTGACACAAATACTGTCAGTCTGAGTACTGACACAAATACTGACTGTCAGTCTGAGTACTGACATAAGTGTGGTATATAACTGCATGTACCTGGCCGGGTCCTGGACCTAAACCAGGGGGGCGGTGGCCCCCGAAATAACCACAGGTGACTAGTACACAGAATTTCCTTTACAAAAAACTTTTAAAACCGCTAAAACAACGTGAGAACATTGTGAAATGTGAAGGTTTTAGAGTTGGTGTAGAGCACCACGATCTTCCTCCTGATCCTCTTAAACTGTGTTCAATTCTAAGGTCGTCTTGTTATGTACATGTGTATAATTATCATGAGGAGGCGACCTGGTTTCTATTCTATATGTGTACTGTACAACCATCATAACACAAGAGAACACTGTACATACATATATCACAACAGAACACACACGTACAGAGGCCATCGCTGTACACACAAACACATCTCACATCAAAACACACACACATGCACAGAGGTCATCCATGTATGCTCTACACGCCATAACATCTCACAACAGAACACACACACACACACGTACAGAGGCCATCACTGTGTGCTCTGCACACCCACTGCCTCAGCATACATACACTGCAGATATACACACACTGCCTCAGCATACATACACTGCAGATATACACACACTGCCTCAGCATACATACACTGCAGATATACACACACTGCCTCAGCATACATACACTGCAGATATACACACACTGCCTCAGCATACATACACTGCAGATATACACACACTGCCTCAGCATACATACACTGCAGATATACACACACTGTCTCAGCATACATACACTGCAGATATACACACACTGTCTCAGCATACATACACTGCAGATATACACACACTGTCTCAGCATACATACACTGCAGATATACACACACTGCCTCAGCATACATACACTGCAGATATACACACACTGCCTCAGCATACATACACTGCAGATATACACACACTGTCTCAGCATACACACTGCAGATATACACACACTGCCTCAGCATACATACACTGCAGATATACACACACTGCCTCAGCATACATACACTGCAGATATACACACACT
>NC_091353.1:5461965-5494465 GCF_038502225.1 Cherax quadricarinatus
CACTTGTTCCTTTATAATAACGTGGGTGAGATGGTCTAGGACCTCACTTTGTCCTTTATAATAACGTGGGTGAGATGGTCTAGGACCTCACTTGTTCCTTTATAATAACGTGGGTGAGATGGTCTAGGACCTCACTTGTTCCTTTATAATAACGTGGGTGAGATGGTCTAGGACCTCACTTGTTCCTTTATAATAACGTGGGTGAGATGGTCAAGGACCTCACTTGTACCTTTATAATAACGTGGGTGAGATGGTCTAGGACCTCACTTGTACCTTTATAATAACGTGGGTGAGATGATCAAGGACCTCACTTGTTCCTTTATAATAACGTGGGTGAGATGATCAAGGACCTCACTTGTTCCTTTATAATAATGTGGGTGAGATGGTCAAGGACCTCACTTGTTCCTTTATAATAACGTGGGTAAGATGGTCTAGGACCTCACTTGTTCCTTTATAATAACGTGGGTGAGATGGTCTAGGACCTCACTTGTTCCTTTATAATAACGTGGGTGAGATGATCAAGGACCTCACTTGTTCCTTTATAATAACGTGGGTGAGATGATCAAGGACCTCACTTGTTCCGTGTTCAGTGGTCAGTCGTCAGTGTTCAGTGGTCAGTCGTCACAGTGTTCAGTGGTCAGTCGTCACGTGAGGTCACAGACCCTGAGCTGCTTTGGGGATTAGCGTGGACGGTTACAAAGCATGGCTTGCTTCTGCAGTGTTTTAAAAACTGAGGTTGGAGAGTTGAAGGAGGAGGTCTTGCTTCTCCAGGAGGAGATTAGGAGGCTGAAGGTCCACCTCAATGGGCCTGGGAGAGAGTGTGAGGTGGTTGGAGATGTGGGGAATGAGGCTTCTAGCAGTGAGGTGCAGTCTGTCTCTCACTGTGAGGAGGCTGTAGGTGGGGAGGTAGCAACGGCTACCAGCAGTGAGGTGCAGCCCAGCACCTGCTACAAGTGGCGAGTTGTTCACAGTAATGGGAGGCGCATCAGAGTAAGGAAAGTTAAGAGTGAAGATCTGAAGGTAGGAAATCGCTTCTCTGTTCTCCAGGATGAATGTACTTCAGTGGCCAGTGAAGGTAAGGGTACTACTGCCCCTGCTAATGAAGGTAAGCGCATTCTTGTGGTTGGTGACTCTCAGGTAAGATATGTTGACCGTGCTTTTTGTAATAGGAATAAGAAGATGAGAGATAGAGTGTGCTTCCCTGGAGCTGGTGTTGGGGACATTGTCAACAGACTGGATAATATCATGTCAGGTAATGGGAACAAGCCCATTATCTGTCTCAGTGCTGGTGGAAATGATATTGGGAAGGGTAGGAGAGAAGAGCTGCTAGATAAGTACAGGTCAGCTATAGATTTCATTAAGTCTAAGGGAGGGATCCCAATCATATGTAGCATCTTGCCTAGAAGGGGAGTAGGAAATGAATGGTTGTCTAGGGCAATTGGTGTAAATTGCTGGCTAGACAGATACTGCAAGGAACTTGCAATCCCATTCATTGACAACTGGAACAACTTTTATGGCAAACATGATATGTATGCAAGGGATGGGGTACATCTCTCTGGGGCTGGGGTGGTAGCACTTGCAGACTCGATTGAGAAGGCCATTGGTGAAATGCCTATGATTTTAAACTGATGGAAGATAGAGGTATGGGTGTGTGTGGGAAACAAGCAGGTTGCAACACTAGGGTTGGAAACAGTAAATGTATAAAAGGCATTCAGCATGAAGTTATAAATAAAGACAATAGAACAGGTCAGCAAACAAAGGGGGACAGCAGAGGGCAGCAAGGGACTAGCTCCCTTAAGGTTTACTATACTAATAGCAGGAGTGTTAGAAATAAGATAGATGAGCTAAGATTAATTGCAAGTGCAGGAAACATAGATATTATTGCTATAACAGAGACCTGGCTCAATCTGAAAGATAGAGAGATGCCCTCTGAATGTCACATACAAGGCTATAAATTATTCCACACTGACAGGGTCAACAGGAAAGGTGGTGGAGTAGCGATGTATGTCAGAGACAATTTAAATTGTTGTGTTAGACAAGATATTAAATTAGAAGCGTCAGCCACTGAATCTGTTTGGTTACAGCTTCTCGAGGGCCGAGAAAAACTAATTTTGGGTGTGATTTACAGGGCCCCAAATCTTGATAGGGAGTGCAGTAAACTTCTATGGGACGAAATTCGTAAGGCATCTACATACGAAAATGTTGTGCTAATGGGAGATTTCAACTATAGACAGATTGACTGGAGCAATTTGACAGGAAATTTAGAGTCGGGTGACTTTCTTGATACGATCCAGGATTGTTTTTTAAAACAGTTTGTGACAGAGCCAACTAGGGGAAATAACCTCCTTGACTTGGTTCTTGCCAGTAGGGAAACACTAATTAATAATCTTGAGGTTAATGATGAGCTTGGGGAGAGTGATCACAAATCACTCAGTTTTAACATATCATGGAATTCCCCTAATAATGGCAATCAAGTCTCCGTCCCTGACTTTCGCTTGGCTGATTTCATAGGACTGAAAAATTACTTAGGTGGGCTGAACTGGAATGACCTGACTAGGGGTCAGGTAGGTGGTGATGGTTGCCGATATGATGCTTTCCAGGGCATAGTTCTAGCTGCTCAGTCAAATTATGTTCCAAATAGGGAAATCAGATCAAACAAAAATGATCCTAAATGGATGAACAATAGATTAAAATATCTGATTGGTCAAAAGAGAGGCATATATAGGCAAATCAAAAGAGGAGAGGGGCAATTAAGAAATCGATATATTCAGTTAAAGAGAGAAATAAAAAAGGGAATTAGAAAAGCAAAAAGAGATTATGAGGTTAAAGTTGCAAGAGAATCGAAGACTAACCCAAAAGGATTCTTTCAGGTATACAGAAGTAAGATCAGGGACAAGATAGGCCCACTCAAAAGTTCCTCGGGTCAGCTCACTGACAGTGATAAGGAAATGTGTAGAATTTTTAACACATACTTCCTCTCAGTTTTTACACAGGAGGATACCAGCGATATTCCAGTAATGATAAATTATGTAGAACAGGACGATAATAAACTGTGCACGATTAGGGTCACAAGTGACATGGTCCTTAGGCAAATAGATAAATTAAAACCTAACAAATCCCCAGGCCCTGATGAACTGTATGCAAGGGTTCTAAAGGAATGTAAAGAGGAGCTTAGCACACCTTTGGCTAATCTTTTCAACATATCACTACAAACTGGCATGGTGCCAGATAAGTGGAAAATGGCAAATGTGATACCTATTTTCAAAACAGGTGACAGGTCCTTAGCTTCGAACTATAGACCAATAAGCCTAACCTCCATAGTGGGAAAATTTATGGAATCAATAATTGCCGAGGCAGTTCGTAGCCACCTTGAAAAGCATAAATTAATCAACGAATCTCAGCATGGTTTTACAAAGGGGCGTTCCTGCCTTACGAATTTATTAACTTTTTTTCACTAAGGTATTTGAGGAGGTAGATCATGGTAATGAATATGATATTGTGTATATGGACTTCAGTAAGGCTTTTGACAGGGTCCCACATCAGAGACTATTGAGGAAAATTAAAGCACATGGAATAGGAGGAGAAATTTTTTCCTGGATAGAGGCATGGTTGACAAATAGGCAGCAGAGAGTTTGCATAAATGGGGAGAAATCAGAGTGGGGAAGCGTCACGAGCGGTGTTCCACAGGGGTCAGTGTTGGGCCCCCTGCTGTTCACAATCTACATAAACGACATAGATGAGGGCATAAAGAGCGACATCGGCAAGTTTGCCGATGACACCAAAATAGGCCGTCGAATTCATTCTGACGAGGACATTCGAGCACTCCAGGAAGATTTGAATAGACTGATGCAGTGGTCGGAGAAGTGGCAGATGCAGTTTAATATAGACAAATGCAAAGTTCTAAATGTTGGACAGGACAATAACCATGCCACATATAAACTAAATAATGTAGATCTTAATATTACGGATTGCGAAAAAGATTTAGGAGTTCTGGTTAGCAGTAATCTGAAACCAAGACAACAGTGCATAAGTGTTCGCAATAAAGCTAATAGAATCCTTGGCTTCATATCAAGAAGCATAAATAATAGGAGTCCTCAGGTTGTTCTTCAACTCTATACATCCTTGGTTAGGCCTCATTTAGATTATGCTGCACAGTTTTGGTCACCGTATTACAGAATGGATATAAATTCTCTGGAAAATGTACAAAGGAGGATGACAAAGATGATCCCATGTATCAGAAACCTTCCCTATGAGGATAGACTAAGGGCCCTGAATCTGCACTCTCTAGAAAGACGTAGAATTAGGGGGGATATGATTGAGGTTTATAAGTGGAAGACAGGAATAAATAAAGGGGATGTAAATAGTGTGCTGAAAATATCTAGCCTAGACAGGACTCGCAGCAATGGTTTTAAGTTGGAAAAATTCAGATTCAGGAGGGATATAGGAAAGTACTGGTTTGGTAATAGAGTTGTGGATGAGTGGAACAAACTCCCAAGTACCGTTATAGAGGCCAGAACGTTGTGTAGCTTTAAAAATAGGTTGGATAAATACATGAGTAGATGTGGGTGGGTGTGAGTTAGACCTGATAGCTTGTGCTAACAGGTCGGTTGCCGTGTTCCTCCCTTAACTCAATGTGACCTGACCTGACTAGGTTGGGTGCATTGGCTTAAGCCGGTAGGGACTTGGACCTGCCTCGCATGGGCCAGTAGGCCTTCTGCAGTGTTCCTTCGTTCTTATGTTCTTATGTTCTTATGTTCCTTTATAATAATGTGGGTGAGATGGTCAAGGACCTCACCTACAACACCTCACTTGTTCCTTTATAATAATGTGGGTGAGATGGTCTAGGACCTCACTTGTTCCTTTATAATAATGTGGGTAAGATGGTCAAGGACCTCACTTGTTCCTTTATAATAATGTGGGTGAGATGGTCAAGGACCTCACCTACAACACCTCACTTGTTCCTTTATAATAATGTGGGTGAGATGGTCTAGGACCTCACTTGTTCCTTTATAATAATGTGGGTGAGATGGTCAAGGACCTCACTTGTTCCTTTATAATAATGTGGGTGAGATGGTCAAGGACCTCACATACAACACCTCACTTGTTCCTTTATAATAATGTGGGTGAGATGGTCTAGGACCTCACTTGTTCCTTTATAATAATGTGGGTGAGATGGTCAAGGACCTCACTTGTTCCTTTATAATAATGTGGGTGAGATGGTCAAGGACCTCACATACAACACCTCACTTGTTCCTTTATAATAACGTGGGTGAGATGGTCTAGGACCTCACTTGTTCCTTTATAATAATGTGGGTGAGATGGTCAAGGACCTCACTTGTTCCTTTATAATAATGTGGGTGAGATGGTCAAGGACCTCACATACAACACCTCACTTGTTCCTTTATAATAACGTGGGTGAGATGGTCTAGGACCTCACTTGTTCCTTTATAATAACGTGGGTGAGATGGTCTAGGACCTCACATACATACCTTATATTCTTCCCTAATTTTATAAATTATAAATGGATCTAATTTGTATAATCCTAAACTAATATTCATAATAAAAATCAAAACTATTTTTTTATGAAGCCTGAGTCCATTATATTGTATCAACATAGACCTGCTTGATACAGCTGTATCAACATAGACCTGCTTGATACAACTGTATCAACATAGACCTGCTTGATACAGCTGTATCAACATAGACCTGCTTGATACAGCTGTATCAACATAGACCTGCTTGATACAACTGTATCAACATAGACCTGCTTGATACAGCTGTATCAACATAGACCTGCTTGATACAACTGTATCAACATAGACCTGCTTGATACAGCTGTATCAACATAGACCTGCTTGATACAACTGTATCAACATAGACCTGCTTGATACACCTGCTTGATACAACTGTATCAACATAGACCTGCTTGATACAACTGTATCAACATAGACCTGCTTGATACAACTGTGTCAACATAGACCTGCTTGATACAACTGTATCAACATAGACCTGCTTGATACAGCTGTATCAACATAGACCTGCTTGATACAACTGTATCAACATAGACCTGCTTGATACAGCTGTATCAACATAGACCTGCTTGATACAACTGTATCAACATAGACCTGCTTGATACAGCTGTATCAACATAGACCTGCTTGATACAACTGTATCAACATAGACCTGCTTGATACAACTGTATCAACATAGACCTGCTTGATACAACTGTATCAACATAGACCTGCTTGATACAACTGTGTCAACATAGACCTGCTTGATACAACTGTATCAACATAGACCTGCTTGATACAGCTGTATCAACATAGACCTGCTTGATACAACTGTGTCAACATAGACCTGCTTGATACAAGTGTATCAACATAGACCTGCTTGATACAACTGTATCAACATAGACCTGCTTGATACAACTGTATCAACATAGACCTGCTTGATACAACTGTATCAACATAGACCTGCTTGATACAAGTGTATCAACATAGACCTGCTTGATACAACTGTATCAACATAGACCTGCTTGATACAACTGTATCAACATAGACCTGCTTGATACAACTGTATCAACATAGACCTGCTTGATACAACTGTATCAACATAGACCTGCTTGATACAACTGTATCAACATAGACCTGCTTGATACAACTGTATCAACATAGACCTGCTTGATACAACTGTATCAACATAGACCTGCTTGATACAACTGTATCAACATAGACCTGCTTGATACAACTGTATCAACATAGACCTGCTTGATACAACTGTATCAACATAGACCTGCTTGATACAACTGTATCAACATAGACCTGCTTGATACAACTGTATCAACATAGACCTCTCAGTGTGTATATACACTAAGATATTAACGCGCACACACACACACACACACACACACACACACACACATATATATATATATATATATATATATATATATATATATATATATATATATATATATATATATATATATATATATATATATATATATATATATATATATATATATGTATATATATATATATATATATATATATATACTGAGAGATATACACATTTTTCTAGCACTCCCTGGTGCTCTAGCATTCTGGCACTCTCAAGCACTCCCTGGCACTCTCAAGCACTCCCTGGCACTCTCAAGCACTCCCTGGCACTCTCAAGCACTCCCTGGCACTCTCAAGCACTCCCTGGCACTCTCAAGCACTCCCTGGCACTCTCAAGCACTCCCTGGCACTCTCAAGCACTCCCTGGCACTCTCAAGCACTCCTTGGCACCTGAGTGACAGCTAGGAACAAGAGGGACATACACGAGACGTACACAAGGCTAATTCAATACACATAATCTGCATACTAACACCTTTATTAACACAAACATTATCTTAACACTTAGGTTCATTCACTGCTAGGCACTGTCTGTCACTGCTAGGCACTGTCTGTCACTGGTAGGCACTGTCTGTCACTGCTAAGCATTGTGACTGCTAGGCACTGTTTGATATTGGCAGGCACTGTTTGTGACTGCTTGGCAATGTCTGTCATCGCTAGGCACTGTCTGTCACTGCTAGGCACTGTCTGTCACTGCTAAGCATTGTGACTGCTAGGCACTGTTTGGTATTGGCAGGCACTGTTTGTGACTGCTTGGCAATGTCTGTCATCGCTAGGCACTGTCTATCATTGCTAGGTACTGTTTGTCACTGTCTGATTCCGCTTGGCACTGTGTGTGACTATCAGGCAGTCATCGCTAGGCACAGTTATTGCTAGGCACTGTTTGTCACTGCTAGGCACTGTCTGTCACTGCTAGGAACTGTTTTTCACTACTAGCCAGTGACAGACAGGTGTTAGGATAAAAAAAGGTGAGGATAAAGAGGGTGAGGATAAAGAGGGTGAGGATAAAGAAGGTGAGGATAAAGAGGGTGAGGATAAAGAGGGTGAGGATAAAGAGGGTGAGGATAAAGAAGGTGAGGATAAAGAGGGTGAGGATAAAGAGGGTGAGGATAAAGAGGGTGAGGATAAAGAGGGTGAGGATAAAGAGGGTGAGGATAAAGAAGGTGAGGATAAAGAGGGTGAGGATAAAGAGGGTGAGGATAAAGAGGGTGAGGATAAAGAGGGTGAGGATAAAGAGGGTGAGGATAAAGAGGGTGAGGATAAAGAGGGTGAGGATAAAGAGGGTGAGGATAAAGAGGGTGAGGATAAAGAGGGTGAGGATAAAGAGGGTGAGGATAAAGAGGGTGAGGATAAAGAGGGTGAGGATAAAGAGGGTGCAGTCAGCCTCCGTCTTCAAGAAGCTTAAAGGTGATGCCTCCCTTCAACTACCTCCACCCCCTACCTCCCCTTCTATTTCCCTTTCCTCCACTCTTACCTCCCCCTTCCTCCATTTACCTTCACTCCTATATGGAGAAATTCTCTCCAAGGGGCGGCGACCCCATCCCATGGGGGCTTGGACCCCCCTGCATTGCCACACTGGCAGTGCAGGTGTGAGCTGAGAGGGTCATGACCCCCTTATCTTTCCATCAGTAGAGATGAACCAAAATCTCCTGTCTTGAAACTTAGCTTCGTTCAAGTCATACCAGAACCCCCATATATCTTACCATGTGTTCCATACCTTGCAAAGTTTAGACTCCTACTACTGTGCCTAACTTAGAAAACCAGATAAATGGGGTACGTGATATCTGCAGGTGCACAGCAGAGTCTTCTCTCTTGTGGAAGAATTTGCAGTATAATATATTCAGGTGTTTGTCTGAGAAAAACTTTAAATTTCCTAGTCTATTAAAAATCGAAATAATATTCCTTTAACCTGATAATATAGTTAGTGGCATTATACTCAATAACCAGCACCTTGGAATCAAGGAATCCGCACTCACTGCATCAGTAAAGTCTTCAGAGATGGCACCTATGCCTGTACACCTTATGTCAGTAGAAATTCGACTGTAAACAGAGATGCAGGAGGCTCCTTGAACTACACTGCAATTGCCATCATACACACACACACACACACACACACCGCCTAGAAAATGACGTAGTGGAGGCAGGAACCATACACAGTTTTAAGACGAGGTTTGATAAAGCTCATGGAGCGGGGAGAGAGAGGACCCAGTAGCAACCGGTGAAGAGGCGGGGCCAGGAGCTAAGACTCGACCCCTGCAACCACAAATAGGTGAGTACAAATAGGTGAGTACACACGCACACACACACACACACACACACGCACACACACACACACACACAGAAAGGACCAGCTGCAGAATAGACCAAACTTCATTCACTGACAGACGAGATCACAGACCTACCCAGCTTCAGCTCTATGGTCTTGAAAGACCAGAGTACCAACCTCTGGAACGGGAAACAATACCACTAACTTCAAGAAAACAACACAAGTACTGTAAAATACTCAAATACCTTCAATTCTCAGCATTAACAGTATAGTCACAACTATCTACACCTTACTACATCTCTTACCAGAAGACTTGAAGTCTTCAGAGAGAGAGACAGAGACACATAGAGAGAGATAGAGAGATAGAAAGATAGAGAAAGCGATGATTGGTGTTCAAACAATATTTCGTTTACGGTTCTTTCTCATTTCACTAATTGGGTAGGACTGGCGCCTCGTTAGAGAAACAACTCTGGTCCAGCCTTAGACAACATCACCCTCTAAAATTGGTCCAATTGAATGTTGTAACTGTACTCTCCCTATTACCTTGTGCTCTCCCTATTACTTTGTTGTAAATCTACCCTCCCTATTACCCTCCTATAAATGTACTCTCCCTATAACAGTGTAAAATATTAGAATATTAAGATATGAACCAGACACTGTAACTATGAATCTTAATAGATGTCTAAATACCACGTACCTGCAACCCCCTCCCAAGGTCATCACTGGTAATACCACGTACCTGCAACCCCCTCCCAAGGTCATCACTGGTAATACCACGTACCTGCAACCCCCTCCCAAGGTCATCACTGGTAATACCACGTACCTGCAAGCCCCTCCCAAGGTCATCACTGGTAATACCACGTACCTGCAACCCCCTCCCAAGGTCATCACTGGTAATACCACGTACCTGCAACCCCCTCCCAAGGTCATCACTGGTAATACCACGTACCTGCAACCCCCTCCCAAGGTCATCACTGGTAATACCACGTACCTGCAACCCCCTCCCAAGGTCATCACTGGTAATACCACGTACCTGCAACCCCCTCCCAAGGTCATCACTGGTAATACCACGTACCTGCAAGCCCCTCCCAAGGTCAGCACTGGTAATACCACGTACCTGCAACCCCCTCCCAAGGTCATCACTGGTAATACCACGTACCTGCAAGCCCCTCCCAAGGTCATCACTGGTAATACCACGTACCTGCAACCCCCTCCCAAGGTCATCATTGGTAATACCACGTACCTGCAAGCCCCTCCCAAGGTCATCACTGGTAATACCACGTACCTGCAACCCCCTCCCAAGGTCATCACTGGTAATACCACGTACCTGCAACCCCCTCCCAAGGTCATCACTGGTAATACCACGTACCTGCAAGCCCCTCCCAAGGTCATCACTGGTAATACCACGTACCTGCAACCCCCTCCCAAGGTCATCACTGGTAATACCACGTACCTGCAACCCCCTCCCAAGGTCATCACTGGTAATACCACGTACCTGCAAGCCCCTCCCAAGGTCATCACTGGTAATACCACGTACCTGCAACCCCCTCCCAAGGTCATCACTGGTAATACCACGTACCTGCAACCCCCTCCCAAGGTCATCACTGGTAATACCACGTACCTGCAAGCCCCTCCCAAGGTCATCACTGGTAATACCACGTACCTGCAAGCCCCTCCCAAGGTCATCACTGGTAATACCACGTACCTGCAAGCCCCTCCCAAGGTCATCACTGGTAATACCACGTACCTGCAACCCCCTCCCAAGGTCATCAGTGGTAATACCACGTACCTGCAACCCCCTCCCAAGGTCATCAGTGGTAATACCACGTACCTGCAACCCCCTCCCAAGGTCATCAGTGGTAATACCACGTACCTGCAACCCCCTCCCAAGGTCATCACTGGTAATACCACGTACCTGCAACCCCCTCCCAAGGTCATCAGTGGTAATACCACGTACCTGCAACCCCCTCCCAAGGTCATCAGTGGTAATACCACGTACCTGCAACCCCCTCCCAAGGTCATCAGTGGTAATACCACGTACCTGCAACCCCCTCCCAAGGTCATCACTGGTAATACCACGTACCTGCAACCCCCTCCCAAGGTCATCACTGGTAATACCACGTACCTGCAACCCCCTCCCAAGGTCATCAGTGGTAATACCACGTACCTGCAACCCCCTCCCAAGGTCATCACTGGTAATACCACGTACCTGCAAGCCCCTCCCAAGGTCATCACTGGTAATACCACGTACCTGCAAGCCCCTCCCAAGGTCATCACTGGTAATACCACGTACCTGCAACCCCCTCCCAAGGTCATCACTGGTAATACCACATACCTGCAACCCCCTCCCAAGGTCATCACTGGTAATACCAAGTACCTGCAACCCCCTCCCAAGGTCATCACTGGTAATACCACGTACCTGCAACCCCCTCCCAAGGTCATCACTGGTAATACCACGTACCTGCAAGCCCCTCCCAAGGTCATCAGTGGTAATACCACGTACCTGCAACCCCCTCCCAAGGTCATCACTGGTAATACCACGTACCTGCAACCCCCTCCCAAGGTCATCACTGGTAATACCACGTACCTGCAAGCCCCTCCCAAGGTCATCACTGGTAATACCACGTACCTGCAAGCCCCTCCCAAGGTCATCACTGGTAATACCACGTACCTGCAACCCCCTCCCAAGGTCATCACTGGTAATACCACGTACCTGCAAGCCCCTCCCAAGGTCATCACTGGTAATACCACGTACCTGCAAGCCCCTCCCAAGGTCATCACTGGTAATACCACGTACCTGCAAGCCCCTCCCAAGGTCATCACTGGTAATACCACGTACCTGCAAGCCCCTCCCAAGGTCATCACTGGTAATACCACGTACCTGCAACCCCCTCCCAAGGTCATCACTGGTAATACCATGTATCTGCAAGCCCCTCCCAAGGTCATCACTGGTAATACCACGTACCTGCAAGCCCCTCCCAAGGTCATCACTGGTAATACCACGTACCTGCAAGCCCCTCCCAAGGTCATCACTGGTAATACCACGTACCTGCAAGCCCCTCCCAAGGTCATCACTGGTAATACCACGTACCTGCAAGCCCCTCCCAAGGTCATCACTGGTAATACCACGTACCTGCAACCCCCTCCCAAGGTCATCACTGGTAATACCACGTACCTGCAAGCCCCTCCCAAGGTCATCACTGGTAATACCACGTACCTGCAAGCCCCTCCCAAGGTCATCATTGGTAATACCACGTACCTGCAAGCCCCTCCCAAGGTCATCAGTGGTAATACCACGTACCTGCAAGCCCCTCCCAAGGTCATCACTGGTAATACCACGTACCTGCAAGCCCCTACCAAGGTCATCACTGGTAATACCACGTACCTGCAACCCCCTCCCAAGGTCATCACTGGTAATACCACGTACCTGCAACCCCCTCCCAAGGTCATCACTGGTAATACCACGTACCTGCAAGCCCCTCCCAAGGTCATCACTGGTAATACCACGTACCTGCAAGCTCCTCCCAAGGTCATCACTGGTAATACCACGTACCTGCAGCCCCCTCCCAAGGTCATCACTGGTAATACCACGTACCTGCAAGCCCCTCCCAAGGTCATCACTGGTAATACCACGTACCTGCAAGCCCCTCCCAAGGTCATCAGTGGTAATACCACGTACCTGCAAGCCCCTCCCAAGGTCATCATTGGTAATACCACGTACCTGCAACCCCTTCCCAAGGTCATCACTGGTAATACCACGTACCTGCAAGCCCCTCCCAAGGTCATCACTGGTAATACCACGTACCTGCAAGCCCCTCCCAAGGTCATCAGTGGTAATACCACGTACCTGCAACCCCCTCCCAAGGTCATCACTGGTAATACCACGTACCTGCAACCCCCTCCCAAGGTCATCACTGGTAATACCACGTACCTGCAAGCCCCTCCCAAGGTAATCACTGGTAATACCACGTACCTGCAAGCCCCTCCAAAGGTCATCACTGGTAATACCACGTACCTGCAAGCCCCTCCCAAGGTCATCACTGGTAATACCACGTACCTGCAACCCCCTCCCAAGGTCATCACTGGTAATACCACGTACCTGCAACCCCCTCCCAAGGTCATCACTGGTAATACCACGTACCTGCAAGCCCCTCCCAAGGTCATCACTGGTAATACCACGTACCTGAAACCCCCTCCCAAGGTCATCACTGGTAATACCACGTACCTGCAAGCCCCTCCCAAGGTCATCACTGGTAATACCACGTACCTGCAAGCCCCTCCCAAGGTCATCACTGGTAATACCACGTACCTGCATGCCCCTCCCAAGGTCATCACTGGTAATACCACGTACCTGCAAGCCCCTCCCAAAGTCATCACTGGTAATACCACGTACCTGCAAGCCCCTCCCAAGGTCATCTCTGGTAATACCACGTACCTGCAACCGCCTCCCAAGGTCATCACTGGTAATACCACGTACCTGCAAGCCCCTCCCAAGGTCATCACTGGTAATACCACGTACCTGCAAGCCCCTCCCAAGGTCATCACTGGTAATACCACGTACCTGCAACCATCTCCCAAGGTCATCACTGGTAATACCACGTACCTGCAACCCCCTCCCAAGGTCATCACTGGCAATACCACGTACCTGCAAGCCCCTCCCAAGGTCATCACTGGTAATACCACGTACCTGCAACCCCTCCCAAGGTCATCACTGGTAATACCACGTACCTGCAAGCCCCTCCCAAGATCATCACTGGTAATACCACGTACCTGCAAGCCCCTCCCAAGGTCATCACTGGTAATACCACGTACCTGCAAGCCCCTCCCAAGGTTATCACTGGTAATACCACGTACCTGCAAGCCCCTCCCAAGGTCATCACTGGTAATACCACGTACCTGCAAGCCCCTCCCAAGGTCATCACTGGTAATACCACGTACCTGCAACCCCCTCCCAAGGTCATCACTGGTAATACCACGTACCTGCAAGCCCCTCCCAAGGTCATCACTGGTAATACCACGTACCTGCAAGCCCCTCCCAAGGTCATCACTTGTAATACCACGTACCTGCAACCCCCTCCCAAGGTCATCACTGGTAATACCACGTACCTGCAAGCCCCTCCCAAGGTCATCACTGGTAATACCACGTACCTGCAAGCCCCGCCCAAGGTCATCACTGGTAATACCACGTACCTGCAAGCCCCTCCCAAGGTCATCACTGGTAATACCACGTACCTGCAAGCCCCTCCCAAGGTCATCACTGGTAATACCACGTACCTGCAACCCCCTCCCAAGGTCATCACTGGTAATACCACGTACCTGCAACCCCCTCCCAAGGTCATCACTGGTAATACCACGTGCCTGCAAGCCCCGCCCAAGGTCATCACTGGTAATACCACGTACTTGCAATCCCCTCCCAAGGTCATCACTGGTAATACCACGTACCTGCAACCCCCTCCCAAGGTCATCACTGGTAATACCACGTACCTGCAAGCCCCTCCCAAGGTCATCACTGGTAATACCACGTACCTGCAAGCCCCTCCCAAGGTCATCACTGGTAATACCACGTACCTGCAAGCCCCTCCCAAGGTCATCACTGGTAATACCACGTACCTGCAAGCCCCTCCCAAGGTCATCACTGGTAATACCACGTACCTGCAAGCCCCTCCCAAGGTCATCACTGGTAATACCACGTACCTGCAAGCCCCTCCCAAGGTCATCACTGGTAATACCACGTACCTGCAACCCCCTCCCAAGGTCATCACTGGTAATACCACGTACCTGCAAGCCCCTCCCAAGGTCATCACTGGTAATACCACGTACCTGCAACCCCCTCCCAAGGTCATCACTGGTAATACCACGTACCTGCAACCCCCTCCCAAGGTCATCACTGGTATTACCACGTACCTACATTCCCCTCCACAGAAGGTCATCACTAGTAATCCCTTCCTTAAATCGCTTGTAAAAGCAACTGCTCAGGAAGAAATTTTTGGGCCTAGCTGGTAGAAATAAGTTATCACAAGTTATTAAGTGGATGTAGGAAGGAGTGTACTGGTAGGCCTGCATCTGCCTTGTTGTTAACGTTAACAACGATAACACCTTTAATAATAATAATCTTAATTTCTACCAGTACATGTACAAGGTATACCAGTACATGTACAAGGTATACCAGTACATGTACAAGGTATACCAGTACATGTACAAGGTATACCAGTACATGTACAAGGTATACCAGTACATGTACAAGGTATACCAGTACATGTACAAGGTATACCAGTACATGTACAAGGTATACCAGTACATGTACAAGGTATACCAGTACATGTACAAGGTATACCAGTACATGTACAAGGTATACCAGTACATGTACAAGGTATACCAGTACATGTACAAGGTATACCAGTACATGTACAAGGTATACCAGTACATGTACAAGGTTTACCAGTACATGTACAAGGTATACCAGTACATGTACAAGGTATACCAGTACATGTACAAGGTATACCAGTACATGTACAAGGTATACCAGTACATGTACAAGGTATACCAGTACATGTACAAGGTATACCAGTACATGTACAAGGTATACCAGTACATGTACAAGGTTTACCAGTACATGTACAAGGTATACCAGTACATGTACAAGGTATACCAGTACATGTACAAGGTATACCAGTACATGTACAAGGTATACCAGTACATGTACAAGGTATACCAGTACATGTACAAGGTATACCAGTACATGTACAAGGTATACCAGTACATGTACAAGGTATACCAGTACATGTACAAGGTATACCAGTACATGTACAAGGTATACCAGTACATGTACAAGGTATACCAGTACATGTACAAGGTATACCAGTACATGTACAAGGTATACCAGTACATGCACAAGGTATACCAGTACATGTACAAGGTATACCAGTACATGTACAAGGTATACCAGTACATGCACAAGGTATACCAGTACATGCACAAGGTATACCAGTACATGTACAAGGTATACCATGTACATACCAGTACATGCACAAGGTATACCAGTACATGTACAAGGTATACCAGTACATGTACAAGGTATACCAGTACATGTACAAGGTATACCAGTACATGTACAAGGTATACCAGTACATGTACAAGGTATACCAGTACATGTACAAGGTATACCAGTACATGTACAAGGTATACCAGTACATGTACAAGGTATACCAGTACATGTACAAGGTATACCAGTACATGTACAAGGTATACCAGTACATGTACAAGGTATACCAGTACATGTACAAGGTATACCAGTACATGTACAAGGTATACCAGTACATGTACAAGGTATACCAGTACATGTACAAGGTATACCAGTACATGTACAAGGTATACCAGTACATGTACAAGGTATACCAGTACATGTACAAGGTATACCAGTACATGTACAAGGTATACCAGTACATGTACAAGGTATACCAGTACATGTACAAGGTATACCAGTACATGTACAAGGTATACCAGTACATGTACAAGGTATACCAGTACATGTACAAGGTATACCAGTACATGTACAAGGTATACCAGTACATGCACAAGGTATACCAGTACATGTACAAGGTATACCAGTACATGTACAAGGTATACCAGTACATGCACAAGGTATACCAGTACATGTACAAGGTATACCAGTACATGTAAAAGGTATACCAGTACATGTACAAGGTATACCAGTACATGTACAAGGTATACCAGTACATGTACAAGGTATACCAGTACATGTACAAGGTATACCAGTACATGTACAAGGTATACCAGTACATGTACAAGGTATACAGACCATAGCTGACATCAATGACATACTACTATATAGAAAGCCACTTGTTATGCTGAGCATTTCCAGCAAATTAGGTCAGTTTTGTTGAGTTAGACATCAGAATTAGCAACTGGGCGTCTACACTGCACACTGAGTTACCTGCCATCCTAATGGTGGTAAAGCTAACTTATGACGCTGAACTTGACTCTATCATCATTACTGATTCAATGTCATCAGTGAAACCTCTTGACTCACAAAATGACTCTGACAACATGATCACAGCAGAAGCCACGTTTAGACTCTCAAAAATCCTGGATAAAGTAATTAATGTACAGTTGTTATGGATGCCATCACACATTGGATTACTCCTTCATGATAAAGTTGATATGTTAGGCAAGAAGACTAGCTAGAAGGAGACTCGAGAATATAACTTCCATGTGTCTGTGTCTAGCATTACGAATAATATTATGAGACGCGTAAATAATGAAACAATCTTATAGGAATGTCTGAGTAGATCTATAACCCACTATAACAAGAACGTAGATCTGTAACCCACTATAACAAGAACGTAGATCTATAACCCACTATAACAAGAACTTAGATCTATAACCCACTATAACATGAACGTAGATCTGTAACCCACTATAACATGAACGTAGATCTATAACCCACTATAACATGAACGTAGATCTATAACCCACTATAACATGAACGTAGATCTATAACCCACTATAACATGAACGTAGATCTATAACCCACTATAACATGAACGTAGATCTATAACCCACTGTAACATGAACGTAGATCTATAACCCACTATAACATGAACGTAGATCTGTAACCCACTATAACATGAACGTAGATCTATAACCCACTATAACATGAACGTAGATCTATAACCCACTATAACATGAACGTAGATCTATAACCCACTATAACATGAACGTAGATCTGTAACCCACTATAACATGAACGTAGATCTATAACCCACTATAACATGAACGTAGATCTATAACCCACTATAACATGAACGTAGATCTATAACCCACTATAACATGAACGTAGATCTGTAACCCACTATAACATGAACGTAGATCTATAACCCACTATAACATGAACGTAGATCTATAACCCACTATAACATGAACGTAGATCTATAACCCACTATAACATGAACGTAGATCTGTAACCCACTATAACATGAACGTAGATCTATAACCCACTATAACATGAACGTAGATCAATAACCCACTATAACATGAACGTAGATCTATAACCCACTATAACATGAACGTAGATCTATAACCCACTATAACATGAACGTAGATCTATAACCCACTATAACATGAACGTAGATCTATAACCCACTTTAACAAGAACGTAGATCTATAACCCACTATAACATGAACGTAGATCTATAACCCACTATAACATGAACGTAGATCTATAACCCACTATAACATGAACGTAGATCTATAACCCACTATAACATGAACGTAGATCTATAACCCACTATAACATGAACGTAGATCTATAACCCACTATAACATGAACGTAGATCTATAACCCACTATAACATGAACGTAGACCTATAACCCACTATAACATGAACGTAGATCTATAACCCACTATAACATGAACGTAGATCTATAACCCACTATAACATGAACGTAGATCTATAACCCACTATAACATGAACGTAGATCTATAACCCACTATAACATGAACGTAGACCTATAACCCACTATAACATGAACGTAGATCTATAACCCACTATAACATGAACGTAGATCTATAACCCACTATAACATGAACGTAGATCTATAACCCACTATAACATGAACGTAGACCTATAACCCACTATAACATGAACGTAGATCTATAACCTACTATAACATGAACGTAGATCTATAACCCACTATAACATGAACGTAGATCTATAACCCACTATAACATGAACGTAGATCTATAACCCACTATAACATGAACGTAGACCTATAACCCACTATAACATGAACGTAGATCTATAACCCACTATAACATGAACGTAGATCTATAACCCACTATAACATGAACGTAGATCTATAACCCACTATAACATGAACGTAGATCTATGACCCACTATAACAAGAACGTAGATCTATAACCCACTATAACAAGAACGTAGATCTATAACCCACTATAACAAGAACGTAGATCTATAACCCACTATAACAAGAACGTAGATCTATAACCCACTATAAAAAGAACGTAGATCTATAACCCACTATAACATGAACGTAGATCTATAACCCACTATAACATGAACGTAGATCTATAACCCACTATGATAACATGAACGTAGATCGATAACCCACTATAACATGAACGTAGATCTATAACCCACTATAACATGAACGTATATCTATAACCCACTATAACATGAACGTAGATCTATAACCCACTATGATAACATGAACATAGATCTATAACCCACTATAACATGAACGTAGATCTATAACCAACTATAACAAGAACGTAGATCTATAACACACTATAACAAGAACGTAGATCTATAACCCACTATAATAACATGAACGTAGATCTATAACCCACTATAACAAGAACGTAGATCTATAACCCACTATAACAAGAACGTAGATCTATAACCCACTATAACATGAACGTAGATCTATAACCCACTATGATAACATGAACGTAGATCTATAACCCACTATAACAAGAACGTAGATCTATAACCCACTATAACATGAACGTAGATCTATAACCCACTATGATAATATGAACGTAGATCTATAACCCACTATAACTTGAACGTAGATCTATAACCCACTATAACATGAACGTAGATATATAACCCACTATAACATGAACGTAGATCTATAACCCACTATAACATGAACGTAGATCTATAACCCACTATGATAACATGAACGTAGATCTATAACCCACTATAACATGAACGTAGATCTATAACCCACTATAACATGAACGTAGATCTATAACCCACTATAACAAGAACGTAGATCTATAACCCACTATAACATGAACGTAGATCTATAACCCACTATAAGAACGTAGATCTATAACCCACTATAACATGAGCGTAGATCTATAACCCACTATAACATGAACGTAGATCTATAACCCACTATGATAACATGAACGTATATCTATAACCCACTATAACATGAACGTAGATCTATAACCCACTATGATAACATGAACGTAGATCTATAACCCACTATGATAACATGAATGTAGATCTATAACCCACTATGATAACATGAACGTAGATCTATAACCCACTATAAGAACGTAGATCTATAACCCACTATAACATAAACGTAGATCTATGGCCCACTGTAACATGAACGTAGATCTATAACCCACTATAACATGAACGTAGATCTATAACTCACTATAACATGAACGTAGATCTATAACCCACTATAACATGAACGTAGATCTATAACCCGCTATAACATGCACGCAGATCTATAACCCACTATAACATGAACGTAGATCTATAACACACTATAACATGAACGTAGATCTATAACCCGCTATAACATGTACGCAGATCTATAACCCACTATAACATGAACGTAGATCTATAACCCACTATGATAATATGAACGTAGATCTATAACCCACTATAACATGAACGTAGATCTATAACCCACTATAACATGAACGTAGATCTATAACCCGCTATAACATGAACGTAGATCTATAACCCACTATGATAATATGAACGTAGATCTATAACCCACTATAACTTGAACGTAGATCTATAACCCACTATAACATGAACGTAGATATATAACCCACTATAACATGAACGTAGATCTATAACCCATTATGATAACATGAACGTAGATCTATAACCCACTATAACATGAACGTAGATCTATAACCCACTATGATAACATGAACGTAGATCTATAACCCACTATAACATGAACGTAGATCTATAACCCGCTATAACATGAACGTAGATCTATAACCCACTATAACATGAACGTAGATCTATAACCCACTATAACAAGAACGTAGATCTATAACCCACTATAACATGAACGTAGATCTATAACCCACTATAAGAACGTAGATCTATAACCCACTATAACATGAGCGTAGATCTATAACCCACTATAACATGAACGTAGATCTATAACCCACTATGATAACATGAACGTATATCTATAACCCACTATAACATGAACGTAGATCTATAACCCACTATGATAACATGAACGTAGATCTATAACCCACTATGATAACATGAACGTAGATCTACAACCCACTATTATAACATGAACTTAGATCTATAACCCACTATAAGAACGTAGATCTATAACCCACTATAACATAAACGTAGATCTATAACCCACTATAACATGACCGTAGATCTATAACCCACTATAACATGAACGTAGATCTATAACACACTATAACATGAACGTAGATCTATAACACACTATAACATGAACGTAGATCTATAACACACTATAACATGAACGTAGATCTATAACACACTATAACATGACCGTAGATCTATAACCCACTATAACATGAACGTAGATCTATAACACACTATAACATGAACGTAGATCTATAACACACTATAACATGAACGTAGATCTATAACACACTATAACATGAACGTAGATCTATAACCCGCTATAACATGAACGTAGATCTATAACCCACTATAACATGAACGTAGATATATAACCCACTATAACATGAACGTAGATCTATAACCCATTATGATAACATGAACGTAGATCTATAACCCACTATAACAAGAACGTAGATCTATAACCCACTATAACATGAACGTAGATCTATAACCCACTATAACATGAACGTAGATCTATAACCCACTATGATAACATGAACGTAGATCTATAACCCAGTATAACATGAACGTAGATCTATAACCCGCTGTAACATGAACGTAGATCTATAACCCACTATAACATGAACGTAGATCTATAACCCACTATAACAAGAACATAGATCTATAACCCACTATAACATGAACGTAGATCTATAACCCACTATAACATGAACGTAGATCTATAACCCACTATAACATGAACGTAGATCTATAACCCGCTATAACATGAACGTAGATCTATAACCCACTATAACATGAACGTAGATCTATAACCCACTATAACAAGAACGTAGATCTATAACCCACTATAACAAGAACGTAGATCTATAACCCACTATAACAAGAACGTAGATCTATAACCCACTATAACAAGAACGTAGATCTATAACCCACTATAACATGAACGTAGATCTATAACCCACTATAACAAGAACGTAGATCTATAACCCACTATAACATGAACGTAGATCTATAACCCACTATAACATGAACGTAGATCTATAACCCACTATAACAAGAACGTAGATCTATAACCCACTATAACATGAACGTAGATCTATAACCCACTATAACATGAACGTAGATCTATAACCCACTAGAGCTGAGAAGGTCAGAGCTTGGTACCACCTGCAGCTCACAAGACTGCCGTCCCCACGAGCCCCTTTGAGGCGGGGCGGATGGTAGACCAGAGGCCTAGCTTCTCCCTACGATCCCCGTGAGGGCGGGGAATGTGGCTAGGCCTGGGGACACTTGGTCCCAAAGATGAGGAGGTACTTGTACCTCCTCCCATGGGAGATTTAAGTCTGGAGACACTCCTCAGATAGGGAGCCAAGGCCGGGTCACCACTACTTGGAAAAGACCCAGGTCTTGAGAATACCGGCGAAATATATATATATATATATATATATATATATATATATATATATATATATATATATATATATATATATATATATATATATATATATACTTTGTGGAAACCATCAGGTAAATTACTGTCAATTGTTAAGTCGAGCTTACTGAGGTTTGTGTCACCTGATCCAACCTGATGACGGGTCAGCACTGGCAGTGTAGCAGTCTGCTCCCTGATCTAGCCCTGACTACCAGACTGGCAGTGTAGCAGTCTGCTCCCTGATCTAGCCCTGACTACCAGACTGGCAGTGTAGCAGTCTGCTCCCTGATATAGCCCTGACTACCAGACTGGCAGTGTAGCAGTCTGCTCCCTGATCTAGCCCTGACTACCAGACTGGCAGTGTAGCAGTCTGCTCCCTGATCTAGCCCTGACTACCAGACTGGCAGTGTAGCAGTCTGCTCCCTGATCTAGCCCTGACTACCAGACTGGCAGTGTAGCAGTCTGCACCCTGATCTAGCCCTGACTACCAGATTGGCAGTGTAGCAGTCTGCACCCTGATCTAGCCCTGACTACCAGACTGGCAGTGTAGCAGTCTGCTCCCTGATCTAGCCCTGACTACCAGACTGGCAGTGTAGCAGTCTGCACCCTGATCTAGCCCTGACTACCAGATTGGCAGTGTAGCAGTCTGCACCCTGATCTAGCCCTGACTACCAGACTGGCAGTGTAGCAGTCTGCACCCTGATCTAGCCCTGACTACCAGACTGGCAGTGTAGCAGTATCCACCCTAATCTAGCCCTGACTACCAGACTGGCAGTGTAGCAGTCTGCACCCTGATCTAGCCCTGACTACCAGACTGGCAGTGTAGCAGTCTGCACCCTGATCTAGCGCTGACTACCAGACTGGCAGTGTAGCAGTCTGCACCCTGATCTAGCGCTGACTACCAGACTGGCAGTGTAGCAGTCTGCACCCTGATCTAGCCCTGACTACCAGACTGGCAGTGTAGCAGTCTGAACCCTGATCTAGCCCTGACTACCAGACTGGCAGTGTAGCAGTCTCCACCCTGATCTAGCCCTGACTACCAGACTGGTAGTGTAGCAGTCTGCACCCTGATCTAGCCCTGACTACCAGGCTGGCAGTGTAGCAGTCTGCTCCCTGATCTAGCGCTGACTACCAGACTGGCAGTGTAGCAGTCTGCACCCTGATCTAGGCCTGATTACCAGACTGGCAGTGTAGCAGTCTGCACCCTGATATAACCCTAACTACCAGACTGGCAGTGTAGCAGTTTGTACCCTGATATAGCCCTAACTACCAGACTGGCAGCGTAGCAGTCTGCACCCTGATCTAGCCCTGACTACCAGACTGGCAGTGTATCAGTCTGCACCCTGATATAACCCTAACTACCAGACTGGCAGTGTAGCAGTTTGTACCCTGATATAGCCCTAACTACCAGACTGGCAGTGTAGAAGTCTGCACCCTGATATAGCCCTAACTACCAGACTGGCAGTGTAGCAGTCTGCACCCTGATATAGCCCTAACTACCAGACTGGCAGTGTAGCAGTCTGCACCCTGATATAGCCCTGACTACCAGACTGGCAGTGTAGTAGTCTGCTCCCTGATCTAGCCCTGACTACCAGACTGGCAGTGTAGTAGTCTGCTCCCTGATCTAGCCCTGACTACCAGACTGGCAGTGTAGTAGTCTGCTCCCTGATCTAGCCCTGACTACCAGACTGGCAGTGTAGCAGTCTGCTCCCTGATCTAGCCCTGACTACCAGACTGGCAGTGTAGCAGTCTGCTCCCTGATCTAGCCCTGACTACCAGACTGGCAGTGTAGCAGTCTGCACCCTGATCTAGCCCTGACTACCAGATTGGCAGTGTAGCAGTCTGCTCCCTGATCTAGCCCTGACTACCAGACTGGCAGTGTAGCAGTCTGCTCCCTGATCTAGCCCTGACTACCAGACTGGCAGTGTAGTAGTCTGTTCCCTGATCTAGCCCTGACTACCAGACTGGCAGTGTAGTAGTCTGCTCCCTGATCTAGCCCTGACTACCAGACTGGCAGTGTAGCAGTCTGCTCCCTGATCTAGCCCTGACTACCAGACTGGCAGTGTAGCAGTCTGCTCCCTGATCTAGCCCTGACTACCAGACTGGCAGTGTAGCAGTCTGCTCCCTGATCTAGCCCTGACTACCAGACTGGCAGTGTAGTAGTCTGCTCCCTGATCTAGCCCTGACTACCAGACTGGCAGTGTAGCAGTCTGCTCCCTGATCTAGCCCTGACTACCAGACTGGCAGTGTAGCAGTCTGCTCCCTGATCTAGCCCTGACTACCAGACTGGCAGTGTAGCAGTCTGCTCCCTGATCTAGCCCTGACTACCAGACTGGCAGTGTAGTAGTCTGCTCCCTGATCTAGCCCTGACTACCAGACTGGCAGTGTAGCAGTCTGCTCCCTGATCTAGCCCTGACTACCAGACTGGCAGTGTAGCAGTCTGCTCCCTGATCTAGCCCTGACTACCAGACTGGCAGTGTAGCAGTCTGCTCCCTGATCTAGCCCTGACTACCAGACTGGCAGTGTAGTAGTCTGCTCCCTGATCTAGCCCTGACTACCAGACTGGCAGTGTAGCAGTCTGCTCCCTGATCTAGCCCTGACTACCAGACTGGCAGTGTAGCAGTCTGCTCCCTGATCTAGCCCTGACTACCAGACTGGCAGTGTAGCAGTCTGCACCCTGATCTAGCCCTGACTACCAGACTGGCAGTGTAGCAGTCTGCTCCCTGATCTAGCCCTGACTACCAGACTGGCAGTGTAGCAGTCTGCACCCTGATCTAGCCCTGACTACCAGACTGGCAGTGTAGCAGTCTGCACCCTGATCTAGCCCTGACTACCAGACTGGCAGTGTAGCAGTCTGCTCCCTGATCTAGCCCTGACTACCAGACTGGCAGTGTAGCAGTCTGCACCCTGATCTAGCCCTGACTACCAGACTGGCAGTGTAGCAGTCTGCACCCTGATATAGCCCTGACTACCAGACTGGCAGTGTAGCAGTCTGTTCCCTGATCTAGCCCTGACTACCAGACTGGCAGTGTAGTAGTCTGCACCCTGATCTAGCCCTGACTACCAGACTGGCAGTGTAGCAGTCTGCACCCTGATATAGCCCTGACTACCAGACTGGCAGTGTAGCAGTCTGCACCCTGATCTAGCCCTGACTACCAGACTGGCAGTGTAGCAGTCTGCACCCTGATCTAGCCCTGACTACCAGACTGGCAGTGTAGTAGTCTGCACCCTGATCTAGCCCTGACTACCAGACTGGCAGTGTAGCAGTCTGCACTCTGATCTAGCCCTGACTACCAGACTGGCAGTGCAGTAGTCTGCACCCTGATATAGCCCTGACTACCAGACTGGCAGTGTAGCAGTCTGCACCCTGATCTAGCCCTGACTACCAGACTGGCAGTGTAGTAGTCTGCACCCTGATCTAGCCCTGACTACCAGACTGGCAGTGTAGTAGTCTGCACCCTGATCTTGTGTCCCTCAGACACAATCTTGTTGTCCCTCAGACACAATCTTGTTGTCCCTCAGACACAATCTTGTGTCCCTCAGACACAATCTTGTGTCCCTCAGACACAATCTTGTGTCCCTCAGACACAATCTTGTGTCCCTCAGACACAATCTTGTTGTCCCTCAGACACAATCTTGTGTCCCTCAGACACAATCTTGTGTCCCTCAGACACAATCTTGTGTCCCTCAGACACAATCTTGTTGTCCCTCAGACACAATCTTGTGTCCCTCAGACACAATCTTGTTGTCCCTCAGACACAATCTTGTTGTCCCTCAGACACAATCTTGTGTCCCTCAGACACAATCTTGTTGTCCCTCAGACACAATCTTGTGTCCCTCAGACACAATCTTGTTGTCCCTCAGACACAATCTTGTGTCCCTCAGACACAATCTTGTTGTCCCTCAGACACAATCTTGTGTCCCTCAGACACAATCTTGTTGTCCCTCAGACACAATCTTGTTGTCCCTCAGACACAATCTTGTGTCCCTCAGACACATTCTTGTGTCTCTCAGACACAATCTTGTGTCCCTCAGACACAATCTTGTGTCCCTCAGACACAATCTTGTTGTCCCTCAGACACAATCTTGTGTCCCTCAGACACAATCTTGTGTCCCTCAGACACAATCTTGTGTCCCTCAGACACAATCTTGTTGTCCCTCAGACACAATCTTGTGTCCCTCAGACACAATCTTGTGTCCCTCAGACACAATCTTGTGTCCCTCAGACACAATCTTGTGTCCCTCAGACACAATCTTGTGTCCCTCAGACACAATCTTGTGTCTCTCAGACACAATCTTGTGTCCCTCAGACACAATCTTGTGTCCCTCAGACACAATCTTGTGTCCCTCAGACACAATCTTGTGTCCCTCAGACACAATCTTGTGTCCCTCAGACACAATCTTGTTGTCCCTCAGACACAATCTTGTGTCCCTCAGACACAATCTTGTGTCCCTCAGACACAATCTTGTGTCCCTCAGACACAATCTTGTGTCCCTCAGACACAATCTTGTGTCCCTCAGACACAATCTTGTGTCCCTCAGACACAATCTTGTGTCCCTCAGACACAATCTTGTGTCTCTCAGACACAATCTTGTGTCTCTCAGACACAATCTTGTGTCCCTCAGACACAATCTTGTGTCTCTCAGACACAATCTTGTGTCCCTCAGACACAATCTTGTGTCCCTCAGACACAATCTTGTGTCCCTCAGACACAATCTTGTGTCCCTCAGACACAATCTTGTGTCTCTCAGACACAATCTTGTGTCCCTCAGACACAATCTTGTGTCCCTCAGACACAATCTTGTGTCTCTCAGACACAATCTTGTGTCTCTCAGACACAATCTTGTGTCCCTCAGACACAATCTTGTGTCCCTCAGACACAATCTTGTGTCCCTCAGACACAATCTTGTGTCTCTCAGACACAATCTTGTGTCCCTCAGACACAATCTTGTGTCCCTCAGACACAATCTTGTGTCCCTCAGACACAATCTTGTTGTCCCTCAGACACAATCTTGTTGTCCCTCAGACACAATCTTGTGTCCCTCAGACACAATCTTGTGTCCCTCAGACACAAACTTGTACTTATAATATTAACATAATATTAACTTATAATATTAACTTATAATATTATGTAAGAAGACAAAAGTATTGCATTAAAATATTTTATTATTAAATATCGTAAACTGTTAATATTATCGTATTTAGTTTTCTGGTAGAAATAACACCCAGTCTTTAACATTATATTAACATAACTTTTGATCTAATATCTTGTTGCCTGAGACGGGTAATATTTGTTGCTTGAGTGGGGTAATATTTGGTGCTTGAGTGGGTTAATATTTGTTGTCTGAGTGGGGTAATATTTGTTGCTTGAGTGGGTTAATATTTGTTGTCTGAGTGGGGTAATATTTGTTGCTTGAGTGGGGCAATATTTGTTGTCTGAGTGGGGTAATATTTGTTGCTTGAGTGGGGTAATATTTGTTGTCTGAGTGGGGTAATATTTCTTGCTTGAGTGGGGCAATATTTGTTGTCTGAGTGGGGTAATATTTGTTGCTTGAGTGGGGTAATATTTGTTGTCTGAGTGGGGTAATATTTGTTGCTTGAGTGGGTTAATATTTGTTGTCTGAGTGGGGTAATATTTGTTGCTTGAGTGGGTTAATATTTGTTGTCTGAGTGGGGTAATATTTGTTGCTTGAGTGGGGCAATATTTGTTGTCTGAGTGGGGTAATATTTGTTGCTTGAGTGGGGTAATATTTGTTGTCTGAGTGGGGTAATATTTGTTGCTTGAGTGGGGCAATATTTGTTGTCTGAGTGGGGTAATATTTGTTGCTTGAGTGAGGTAATATTTGTTGTCTGAGTGGGTAATATTTGTTGCTTGAGTGGGGTAATATTTGTTGTCTGAGTGGGGTAATATTTGTTGCTTGAGTGGGGTAATATTTGTTGTCTGAGTGGGGTAATATTTGTTGCTTGAGTGGGGTAATATTTGTTGTCTGAGTGGGGTAATATTTGTTGCTTGAGTGGGGTAATATTTCTTGTCTGAGTGGGGTAATATTTGTTGCTTGAGTGGGGTAATATTTGTTGTCTGAGTGGGGTAATATTTGTTGTCTGAGTGGGGTAATATTTGTTGCTTGAGAGGGGTAATATTTGTTGCTTGAGAGGGGTAATATTTGTTGCCTGAGTGGGGTAATATTTGTTGCTTGAGAGGGGTAATATTTGTTGCCTGAGTGGGGTAATATTTGTTGCTTGAGAGGGGTAATATTTGTTGCCTGAGTGGGGTAATATTTGTCGCCTGAGTGGGGTAATATTTGTTGTCTGAGTGGGGTAATATTTGTTGCCTGAGTGGGGTAATATTTGTTGCTTGAGTGGGGTAATATTTGTTGTCTGAGAGGGGTAATATTTGTTGCCTGAGTGGGGTAATATTTGTTGCCTGAGTAGGGTAATATTTGTTGCTTGAGAGGGGTAATATTTGTTGCCTGAGTGGGGTAATATTTGTTGCTTGAGAGGGGTAATATTTGTTGCATGAGAGGGGTAATATTTGTTGCCTGAGTGGGGTAATATTTGTTGCCTGAGTGGGGTAATATTTGTTGCTTGAGAGGGGTAATATTTGTTGCCTGAGTGGGGTAATATTTGTTGCCTAAGTGGGGTAATATTTGTTGCCTGAGTGGGGTAATATTTGTTGCCTGAGTGGGGTAATATTTGTTGCTTGAGAGGGGTAATATTTGTTGCCTGAGTGGGGTAATATTTGTTGTCTGAGAGGGAAAAATTTGTTGTCTGAGAGGGAAATATTTGTTGTCTGAGAGGGAAATATTTGTTGTCTGAGAGGGAAATATTTGTTGTCTGAGAGGGAAATATTTGTTGTCTGAGAGGGAAATATTTGTTGTCTGAGAGGGAAATATTTGTTGTCTGAGAGGGAAATATTTGTTGTCTGAGAGGGAAAAATTTGTTGTCTGAGAGGGAAATATTTGTTGTCTGAGAGGGTAATATTTGTTGCCTGAGAGGGAAATATTTGTTGTCTGAGAGGGAAATATTTGTTGCCTGAGAGGGAAATATTTGTTGCCTGAGAGGGAAATATTTGTTGTCTGAGAGGGAAATATTTGTTGCCTGAGAGGGAAATATTTGTTGTCTGAGAGGGAAATATTTGTTGTCTGAGAGGGAAATATTTGTTGCCTGAGAGGGAAATATTTGTTGTCTGAGAGGGGTAATATTTGTTGTCTGAGAGGGAAATATTTGTTGTCTGAGAGGGAAATATTTGTTGCCTGAGAGGGTAATATTTACTGCCTGAGAGGGGTAATATTTGTTGCCTGAGAGGGTAATATTTACTGCCTGAGAGGGGTAATATTTTTTGCCTGAGAGGGTAATATTTGTTGTCTGAGAGGGGTAACATTTGTTGCCTGAGAGGGTAATATTTGTTGTCTGAGAGGGGTAATATATGTTGTCTGAGAGGGTAATATTTGTTGCCTGAGAGGTTAATATTTTTGTCTGAGAGGGGTAATATTTGTTGCCTGAGAGGGTAATATTTGTTGCTTGAGAGGGGTAACATTTGTTGCCTGAGAGGGTAATATTTGTTGTCTGAGAGGGGTAATATATGTTGTCTGAGAGGGTAATATTTGTTGCCTGAGAGGTTAATATTTTTGTCTGAGAGGGTAATATTTGTTGCCTGAGAGGGTAATATTTGTTGTCTGAGAGGGGTAACATTTGTTGCCTGAGAGGGTAATATTTGTTGTCTGAGAGGGAAATATATGTTGTCTGAAAGGGAAATATTTGTTGTCTGAGAGGGAAATATTTGTTGTCTGAGAGGGGTAACATTTGTTGTCTGAGAGGGTAATATTTGTTGTCTGAGAGGGTAATATTTGTTGTCTGAGAGGGGTAACATTTGTTGCCTGAGAGGGTAATATTTGTTGTCTGAGAGGGTAATATTTGTTGTCTGAGAGGGGTAACATTTGTTGCCTGAGAGGGTAATATTTGTTGTCTGAGAGGGGTAACATTTGTTGCCTGAGAGGGAAATATTTGTTGTCTGAGAGGGGTAACATTTGTTGCCTGAGAGGGTAATATTTGTTGTCTGAGAGGGTAATATTTGTTGTCTGAGAGGGTAATATTTGTTGTCTGAGAGGGGTAACATTTGTTGCCTGAGAGGGTAATATTTGTTGCCTGAGAGGGTAATATTTGTTGTCTGAGAGGGTAATATTTGTTGTCTGAGAGGGGTAACATTTGTTGCCTGAGAGGGTAATATTTGTTGTCTGAGAGGGTAATATTTGTTGTCTGAGAGGGAAATATTTGTTGTCTGAGAGGGGTAACATTTGTTGCCTGAGAGGGTAATATTTGTTGTCTGAGAGGGTAATATTTGTTGTCTGAGAGGGTAATATTTGTTGTCTGAGAGGGGTAACATTTGTTGCCTGAGAGGGTAATATTTGTTGCCTGAGAGGGTAATATTTGTTGCCTGAGAGGGGTAATATTTGTTGCCTGAGAGGGGTAATATTTGTTGCCTGAGAGGGAAATATTTGTTGCCTGAGAGGGGTAATATTTGTTGCCTGAGAGGGGTAATATTTGTTGCCTGAGAGGGTAATATTTGTTGCCTGAGAGGGGTAATATTTGTTGTCTGAGAGGGGTAATATTTTATTGCCTGAGAGGGAAATATTTGTTGTCTGAGAGGGTAATATTTGTTGTCTGAGAGGGTAATATTTGTTGTCTGAGAGGGTAATATTTGTTGTCTGAGAGGATAATATTTGTTGTCTGAGAGGGTAATATTTGTTGTCTGAGAGGGTAATATTTGTTGTCTGAGAGGGTAATATTTGTTGTCTGAGAGGATAATATTTGTTGTCTGAGAGGGTAATGTTTGTTGTCTGAGAGGGAAATATTTGTTGTCTGAGAGGGTAATATTTGTTGTCTGAGAGGGTAATATTTGTTGTCTGAGAGGGTAATATTTGTTGTCTGAGAGGATAATGTTTGTTGTCTGAGAGGGAAATATTTGTTGTCTGAGAGGGTAATATTTGTTGTCTGAGAGGGAAATATTTGTTGTCTGAGAGGATAATATTTGTTGCCTGAGAGGATAATGTTTGTTGCCTGAGAGGGAAATATTTGTTGTCTGAGAGGGAAATATTTGTTGTCTGAGAGGGAAATATTTGTTGTCTGAGAGGGAAATATTTGTTGTCTGAGAGGGAAATATTTGTTGTCTGAGAGGGAAATATTTGTTGTCTGAGAGGGAAATATTTGTTGTCTGAGAGGGAAATATTTGTTGTCTGAGAGGGAAATATTTGTTGTCTGAGAGGATAATATTTGTTGCCTGAGAGGGTAATATTTGTTGTCTGAGAGGGTAATATTTGTTGTCTGAGAGGGTAATATTTGTTGTCTGAGAGGGTAATATTTGTTGTCTGAGAGGGTAATATTTGTTGTCTGAGAGGGTAATATTTGTTGTCTGAGAGGGAAATATTTGTTGTCTGAGAGGGTAATATTTGTTGTCTGAGAGGGAAATATTTGTTGTCTGAGAGGGAAATATTTGTTGTCTGAGAGGGTAATATTTGTTGTCTGAGAGGGGTAATATATGTCGTCTTAGAGGGTAATATTTGTTGTCTGAGAGGGTAATATTTGTTGCCTGAGAGGATAATGTTTGTTGCCTGAGAGGGGTAATATATGTCGTCTTAGAGGGTAATATTTGTTGTCTGAGAGGGAAATATTTGTTGCCTGAGAGGATAATGTTTGTTGCCTGAGAGGGGTAATATATGTCGTCTTAGAGGGTAATATTTGTTG